>NC_057800.1:48420162-48431432 GCF_018294505.1 Triticum aestivum
CTTAGGCGAGTATTGGACTGCAGCTAAGCCCCAGAGTGGGAGGGCTGCTCTCCACTCGGTAGGATTTTTTCAAACTTAGGCGAGTGCCTGACTACAGCTAAGTCCTCAAGCGAGAGAACTTAGGCGAGTACTGGACTGCAGCTAAGCCTCCGAGTGGGAGGGCTGCTCTCCACTCGGTAGGATTCTTTCAAACTTAGGCAAGTGCCTGACTGCAGCTAAGTCCTCAAGCGAGAGAACTTAGGCGAGTACTGGACTGCAGCTAAGCCCCCAAGTGGGAGGGCTGCTCTCCACTCGGTAGGATTTTTTTTCAAACTTAGGCGAAGCGGATTCGCAGCTAAGACTCCGAGTGGGAGGCTGGCTCGCCACTCGGTAGGAAATCGTTTTTATAAACTTAGGCGAAGCGGATTCACAGCTAAGCCACCCACTGGGGGATTTCTTACGTAAACAAAAACAATAATAATCACTGGGAAAATTATAATGCTCTTGTCTTTGATAAATAAACTACAGGAGTTTTTTCTTATTACATCTTATCTGAATGATAACTCAAGTATAAAAGGGGCGGAGTAGCTCCGCATTCCAGGCTCGTGGCTCATCAATCTGGCGATCGACATTGTAGAGGTGGTATGCTCCATTGTGGAGGACTCTGGTGACTATGAAGGGGCCTTCCCAAGTAGGAGCGAGCTTGTGTGGTTTCTGCTGATCCACTCGGAGGACTAAGTCTCCTTCTTGGAAGGCTCGGCTCTTCACGTTTCTGGCATGGAATCGATGCAAGTCTTGCTAATAGATGGTCGATCGAATCAAGGCCATTTCTTTTTCTTCTTCTAGGAGGTCGACTGCGTCCTGCCGGCCTTGTTCTGCTTCATCTTCAGAGTAGAGCTCGACTCGGGGAGCGTTGTGAAGCAGGTCACTCGATAAGACTGCCTCGGCTCCGTAGACCAAAAAGAATGGGGTTCTTCCGGTCGATCAATTCGGGGTTGTTCTTAATCCCCAAAGGACTGATGGAAGCTCGTCGACCCATGCACCTGCTGCGTGCTTGAGATCGCACATCAATCGGGGTTTCAGTCCTTTGAGAATCAGGTCGTTCGCCCTTTCTGCTTGCCCATTCGACTAGGGGTGAGCGACCGAAGCATAGTCGACTCGAGTGCCCTGAGAGGCACAAAAGGCCCTGAATTTGTCGGAATCGAAGTTTGACCCATTATCGGTGATGATGTTGTGTGGAACTCCATATCTTAATATCAACTCTCTGATGAAACTGATAGCGGTGCAAGCATCAAGATTCTTGTTTGGCTTGGCTTCAATCCATTTGGTGAACTTGTCGACTGCTACCAGCACATGAGTGAAGCCGCTCATGCCTGTTCTCAATGGTCCAACCATGTCCAGCCCCCAAACAGCAAAGGGCCAGACGAGTGGAATGGTTTTCAGGGCTGACGCGTCTTGTGCGGCATATTGGAGTAATACTGACATCCTTCACATTTGTCGACTATCTCTTTTGCCATCTCATTGGCTCTTGGCCAGTAGAACCCCGCTCGGTATGCTTTAGCCACAATGGTCCGAGAGGATGCATGATGACCACAGGTCCCCGAGTGGATATCGTTAAGGATCATCTGACCTTCTTCTGGTGCGATACACTTCTGGCCGACCCCAGTCGCGCTTTCTCTATATAACTGTCCCTTTATGACTGTAAAGGCCTTGGATCGACGGACGATCTGTCGAGCCTCTTCTTCGTCTTCTGGGAGTTCTTTCCTTAGGATATATGCTATGTACGGTTCTGTCCAGACGGGAGTGATAACCAAGACTTCCATGATCAGGTCGACCATAGCTGGAACTTCAACTTTAGTCGGATCCATGGCGCTTTTTGGCTGCGGGGCCTCTTCAGTGAAGGGATCCTCCTGGACTGATGGTGTGTGGATGTGTTCCAAAAACACATTGCTGGGAATGGCTTCTCTTTTGGAACCTATTTTTGCCAGATCATCAGCTGCTTGATTTTTCAGTCGGGGTATGTTATGAAGCTCTAACCCCTCGAATTTCTTCTCCAGCTTTCTCACTGCATTGCAATAACCAGTCATGGTTGGATTTCTGACGTCCCATTCCTTCATCACTTGATTAACCACCAAATCTGAGTCGCCATAGACCATGAGGCGATGGACGCCGAGTGAAATGGCCATGCGCAACCCATATAAAAGTGCTTCGTATTCTGCCTCGTTGTTAGAGGAATCAAAGTGGATTTGAAGAACATATCTGAGTTTATCTCCTCTGGGGGAGACCAACACTACTCCGGCGCCGGAACCATTTAGCATCTTGGAACCGTCGAAGAACATGGTCCAATGCTCCGAGTGAACCTGAGTCGGTAGTTGCTGTTCAATCCACTCGGCGACGAAATCCGCGATTGCCTGGGACTTGATAGCTTTCTTTGCCTCAAACTTGATATCTAGAGGAAGGAGTTCAATCGCCCATTTTGCCACTCAACCAGTTGCGTCCCTATTATGCAAGATCTCTGACAATGGAGTGTCGCTGATGACTGTAATGGAATGATCAGAGAAGTAGTGGGCAACTTTCTTTGTGGTCATATAAATCCCATATACGAGCTTTTGATAATGAGGATATCTTTGCTTCGATGGGGTCAAGACTTCAGAAATATAATACACTGGGCGCTGAACTTTGAAGGTTTTCTCTTCTTCTTCCCGCTCGACCATAAGTACCGTACTAATGACTTGTCCTGTGGCTGCAATGTAAAGCAGCAAAGGCTCCTTGCTGATTGGGGCAACAAGCACCGGCTGGGTGGAGAGCAGAGCTTTGAGCTCTGCGAACGCTGCGTCCGCTTCAGGAGTCCACTCAAACTTGTCAGACTTCTTCATCAATCGGTAAAGAGGCAATGCCTTTTCACCGAGACGAGATATGAATCGACTTAGGGCGGCCAAGCAACCAGTAAGCTTCTGAACATCGTGCACTCACACAGGACTTTTCATTCGGAGTATAGTACCGTCTTTTTCTGGATTGGCGTCGATTCCCCGTTCGGAAACGAGAAAACCGAGTAACTTTCCGCCAGGAACCCCGAATGTGCATTTTGATGGATTAAGCTTGATATCAAACCTTCTGAGGTTGGCAAAGGTTTCAGCAAGGTCAGTCAGCAGGTCGGAACCCTTCCGTGACTTGACCACGATATCATCCATGTACGCCTCCACATTCCGACTGATTTGGGTGAGCAAACACTTCTGAATCATCCTCATGAATGTGGCTCCGGCATTCTTGAGGCTGAATGCCATGGTAACATAACAGAAGCACCCGAATGGAGTGATGAAAGCTGTTTTGATCTCGTCAGGTCCATACAGACGGATCTGATGGTACCCGGAATAGGCGTCTAAAAAAGACAGTCGCTCACATCCCGCAGTCGAGTCGACTATCTGGTCGATGCGGGGGAGAGGAAAATGATCTTTCGGGCAGGCCCGATTGATATGTTTAAAGTCAATGCACATGCGAAGTGACTTGTCCTTCTTGGGGACCATGACAACATTGGCGAGCCACTCGGAGTGGTAGATTTCTCGGATGAACTCCGCCGCTAAGAGCCGAGCCACCTCTTCGCCAATGGCCTTTCTCTTCTGGACGGCGGACCATCGGAGATGTTCCTTGACAGGTTTTGCTTTTGAGTCGACTCTTAGGCGGTGCTCAGCCAGCTACTTGGGAACACCAGGCATGTCAGAGGGCTTCCATGCAAAAATCTCACAGTTCTCACGGAGGAAATGGATGAGAGCTTCTTCCTATTTGGAGTCGAGTGTTGTCGAGATATGAGTTGGAGCAGTGCTGGGGTCGGTCAGGTGGATGTGAGCTGTCTTCGTATCGCTAGTCGACTGAAAAGCTGACTCTGTAGCGGTCTTCTTGGCTCGCAACAAATCACTCGGGTCTGCAGTCTTCTGGTATTCCTGCAACTCCACCACTGCCATCTGAGCATCAGCGATCTTCGAACCTTTCTGAAAACATTCTTCCGCTTTCTTCCGATTGCCCGTAATAGCGATCACCCCTTTGGGGCCAGGCATCTTCAATTTGAGGTACATGTAACATGGTCGGGCCATGAAGCGTGCATAAGCCAGCCTCCCCAAAATAGCGTGGTAGGCACTCTAGAAGTCTACAACTTCGAATGTCAACTTTTCTTTGCGGTAATTTTTGGAATCACCGAAAACCACATCAAGAGCAATCTAGCCGAGTGATTCAGCCTTCTTCCCAGGAATGACTCCATGGAAACTCATGTTGCTGGCACTGAGTCTGGACATCGGAATGCCCATCCCTTTCAACGTCTCAGCATACAATATGTTCAAACCACTGCCACCATCCATCAGGACTTTGGTCAGTCGAGTGCCTTCAACAACTGGGTCGACCACCAAAGCTTGCCTCCTAGGGGTGGCGATGTGCGTTGGGTGGTCGGACTGGTCGAATGTTATGGCAGTCTGAGACCATTTCAGGTAACTAGGTGTCGCCGGAGCGACCATATTCACCTCTCGGTTAATAACTTTCAGTCGACTTTTTCTTTCAACATCGGCAAAAATCATCAGAGTGGAATTGACCTGAGGGTATCCGTCGTCACTGTCTTCTTTGTCCTCAACCTTGTCCGACTCCTTTTCCTTACCTTTGGGCTGCTTGCCCTGGAACTGCTGGATCAAGAGTCGACACTGTCGAGTGGTATGTTTCGGGTAAATGAAATTACCCTCTTCATCTTTCTTTGTGTGGACGAGACATGGTAAGTCCAACACATCATTTCCGTCCTGGTCTTTAACCTTTTGGGGGTTCCAAGGTCCTTTAGGTTTCCCTTTAAACTTTCCTTGGGTTAAAGCCAAGGATTCCCCGGGAGCCGCTGGCTCGGCTTTCCGCTTCTGTTTCCGATTGGAATTTCCTCCGGTTTCTTGGGCGACTGACTTGAGCTTGCCACTCCTGAGTCGATCCTCATCTTCACCATTAGCGTACTTGGTGGCAATCTCCATCATCCGATTCAGGGACATATCTCCGGTTAGACCGAATTTTAAATTCAGTTCTCTGTACTTGACGCCTTCCTTGAAGGCACAAACTGCTTGGTGGTCAGGCACATTCTCCACCGAGTGATGTAACGTGATCCACCTCTGGATGTAATCCCTCAAAGTTTCATTCGGCTTCTGCACGCAAGACCGCAGTTCCGTCAGCCCTGCCGGTCGCTTGCATGTGCCTTCAAATGTGGTGACGAACACTCGGGAGAGATCTTCCCAAGTGTAAATGCTGCTAGGTGCTAACTGGTTCAGCCACGCTCTGGCTGAGCCCTCCAACATGAGAGGCAGGTGCTTCATGGCCACTTCATCATTGCCGCCACCAATCTGGACGGCCACTCGGTAGTCCTCAAGCCAAGTATCGGGCTTGGACTCGCCAGTGAACTTACTGACTCCAGTCGCCAACCTGAAGTTGGGAGGAATCACAGCGGCCCTGATGGCTCTACTAAAGCACTCTGGCCCCGAAACATGTACTTTGCTGCTGGTAGGTGCATCTCTGTCGTGACCTTCTCGGTGAGCCCTGTTCCTATCGACCAAACCTTGGATGGGAATGGATCTCGCATCAAAGCCTAGCCCTCTGGGGTCGACTAGAATCCTTCGCCCACCACCATGAGGGCGCCTGTCATCCTGCTGGCGAGGCACATACGACCCGCTCCTCGGGGGAGGCGTGGGCACTCGACGTCGACCCTCATGATCGACTCGGTGATCATACTGCTCATGGTTCCCATACTGGTCACGCTGGTCTCCACGTCCCTCACGCCTCGGGGGCGATCTCGGGCTATGAGCCGACTGGACCGTGTCCGCAGCAACGGATCTGCTGTGAATCCTGTTCCGCAACTGAGAAACAGCGGAATTCTGGTCTCCTGCTGCCCGGAGTAACGCTCTGATCTGCAGCAAGCCTCTGCCAGCCTCCGACTGGGAAGGCTGAATCGACTCCGCTATACAGGCCGCAGCTGCTAAATTCTGAATCAGAGTTCGATATACCTGCGGGGGCGGCAAGACCTGACGTCAACTGGATTCGGGAACCCGTTGTCACGCACGCTCGTCGAGTGCTCGCTGGAGGTTCTCCAGTCGAGTGCGCTCGGCCAAGTTTGCAGGCGCGCGTCTTCCAAGGCGCGAGCCTTGGGGGTTTCTCCAACGATAGGAGTGTGCAGTGCATCCACGTTCCGGCGGCGAAGTTCTTCTCTCTGCAGCGACGTGAGAGGCTCGAGAAGATACTCCTCATGGGGACGCGACGGGTCGCCTCCACCCGCGCCTCCGTCGGTGCGGGGAAAACCGGGAGGACTGGGCGGTCCATCGACCATCAGAACCTCCGCCGCCGGATCGCTGCTGTCGCACTCGGATGCGGTCTCTGCGGAGCCAGTCGACAGGTCGAACAGGCCGTAGAGGGATTTGTCGGGCTCGATCACCGTGACTTGTGGGGTGGCCGACTGACGTGCCACCGCGTGTCTCACCCACCGCTGAAATCTTGACCGACCGGAGCGCTTGCGCCGGCGGGAAACGGGGAGGGAGGACAACACAGGAGCCGATCGGTAGGGGGTCGATGGTTGCCGCAGGAGAACGCCGCGGACGCACGCGCTAAAGTGCGTTGCCCCGCGAACAGGGAGTGCGTCCACGTCGAGCGGAGCCTCCTGGAGCCAAGCAGAGTCGTCAACGATGAACGTGAGCGCACCGAGACGGATCTCGCGGCCCTCCACCAAAACTCCGCCGAGAACCATGTTGATTCGGGTCGGAAAAGGTCGCAACTCCTCCAACAAACGCTAAAACACCGGCCCCAAGGTGGGCGCCAACTGTCGTGGTTCCAAGTCTGACAGTAGTGTAGGGGGGTAAGTATGGAGAGGCAAGATCTTAGCTATGGAGAAGTTGTAAGCACGCAAGGTTTACGAGTTCAGGCCCTTCTCGGAGGAAGTAATAGCCCTACGTCTCGGAGCCCGGAGGCGGTCGACTGGATTATGCGTGTATGAATTACAGGGGTGCGAACCCTTTACACTGAGGAGGGGGTGGCTTATATAGAGTCCGCCAGACCCCTCCGCCCTCAGTTATGCAGGGTTTTAAGTACATTAAGGTCGGGTGTTACTGGTAACGCCCCTAATAAAGTGCTATGATGACCATAAAAGCTACTTAATGACTGACCGTTAGCGTGCGGAGTGACTTTAGGTCTCCTGGCCGTCGGGTGGTTGGATCTTGGTCGAGTGGTTGCTTCTTGGTCGAGTGTCTTCGAGTTCGTCGACTGAAACACCGCCAAGTCGATTGAAATGTGATTTCTTCTGGTGGTGTCCTTGGGTAGGTCAGTTTGGACAGATCCGTCGAGGGACACTCTGTTTGTCTATGTATTCACACATGTAATAAGTTTCCGGTTAATACAATTCTAGTATGAATAATAAACATTTATCATGATATAAGTAGATATAAATAAGAACTTTATTATTGCCTCTAGGGCATATTTCCTTCAAATTGTTTCACATGACTCTACTTATGTAGCACTTTAACCCCACAAAAAGTGGGAACAAAAATGAACATCAAGTGAACACAAACATAACAAGCACATACCCGTTCTCTGCATATCTAAGAGGCAGAGTCAACACCAATGAACACATGCAAATAAACACGATGACAAATAGCGAAGTTATACGAGACCAAGTTTATGCATAAGCAAGGAAAACAAAAACTCGTAGCAAAAGTCATACACAATAGCTAGTTTCTTTACTTCTTTTTGCTAGCTGTAGTTACAAAAAAAATAAAAATGCTTGGTCTAGAAAACGCGCTAACAAATTCTTGCGGACACTGGATTGTGATTGTCCAAGTGAAAGCTACATAGGCCAATTCTACCGGCGAGGTTGGGTGGTGCTCCCACGATATCTGTGCACATGTTTGTGTGAAGATCGTAGATCTGAAGTACCAACGACCGTCCTTCATCAAGTGAGCAGTGCAAGAGCAGCTTCTGTCCACCATGCATCACCCTCAATGGCATATAACGGCAAGCTGTTGGTGCCATCGGTTAAGTGTATGCCTTGATCCAGGTTCTCTTATCTGAATTATCCAGGATCCATATGTTGGTGACTGGATCGTATAGTTCATCGTTGTATCCATATATATCACCGCACACTGGTTGAACCATGCACAATGAACCGTTAAGCTCTGTTATGCGGATTGCGGTTGTTTTCCTCCACATCTCCTCCCCGACGAATTTCCATGGTCCTTCGAGCACGTCGGGCTTCTATTGCTCGCTCTCCAAATCGAAGCAGAGCAAACTGTGGTCGTTACATTTCACCAAAAAGTACATGATGCCATCGATAGTGACCGGAGAGCCTCGACGAGAGCAGGGGTGGACCTTTGGAAGTGCATGCGCTTTCCTCCAACCTCTGCCGTCTCCTAATGTAAGGATCTCACATGTGTGGTCGTCGAGGACACGCACCATCTTGTATTCACCGGATGGGACGGCATGGCCGAAGCCGAAGATGGTGTAGTAACCTATCGTAACATAAGGAAAGGCGTCGCGGTCTACCACGTCCACCTGTGGGCAGGTCACGAGCACCTCCACTGTGGCCGGATTGACCACGTTGACGCTACCGCAAGAAGCGCCGTTGACGCAAATGAGGCCGTCGAGGCTGGTGTTGCACATCATCCCATAGCCTCCGGCACCCTTGATGACCCTCACGACGTTGCCGTCCATGTCCATGAGCCGCATGTCACGGTCTCCCACGGGTTCTTCTTCCTCGAAGGAGCCGGCGTCAACGAGGAGCGGGCCGTGGCAGGACCTGTGCGCGGCGGCGAAGACGGGGCTGGAGATGAGGTTGCGCCACCCTTTGGACACGCACCGGAACCGGCACACGGACTTTACCGGCGTCCTGGAGAGTATGTCGAAGATGGCTTGGTACGGAACGAGACGGTATCCATGCCGCCGCCGTACGTCATGTGTTTGCTGCGCCTTCGGGGATCCATGTCTCGTGCGGTTTCGATGTATTTTGATCGGCTACAATAATATAAACGGGATCGGATGCAATCTGGCCAAAGGACTCTACCATACCTTACATCGCCTTGGCTGAAGTTGGCACGTACGCCTGAATCCTATAGCAACACGTACGGTTGCCTTCCTTGTACATTTGCCGACCTGGAGTCTATATCATCACGATGTGCGGCCTTATCGACGATCGACCATCCACGGTGGCGGAGGCGCGGTTCTATGCCTACGAATCTATTATCGAAAAGGCTTTCGCCCCATTATATACAATCCGATACAAACGCACGTCTTCACAACCACAATGTACGCACGCATGCAAGGCAGGATGCATAGGCGCTGAGTGCAGTAACACTAACCATAGCACTACAAGAGTAACCGGGGACCTCAACCGTGAGCACGCTACCGCGAAGAGATGAAGTAACGTACGACGAAGCATAGGCTTCAAGGCGGCGCCTTCAGGAAGATTACGACACCAGAGCGCCATCACCGCATGATGCAAGGATCAGAGTTTCCCCTGGAGCAACACGACGGGCAATGAGAGCCGCGACGATAAGGAAACGGGCTTCGCCGCCGCCTGTCCGTCCGAAGATAGAACAAGTTTTCACCCCGGCCAACTATCACCGCCACCGAACGCCACACCTCGGCTACCACTTCGCCCACATGGTCATGGCCACCAGGCCTCATCGAGCCACAGGCTCTGCCCATGAGCACTGCGCTACCACCACCAGGGCCGCCGCCCTCGCATCTAAAACCTTGATACCACCTCACCCGAGACCGCCGCCACCCCAACAAAGAGACAAGCGGAAAGGTCCCGCCTTTCGCACTCCTGGGCGGCCCCAGTGCCGAGACCCAATAGGCCGGCTAAAACTGGCCTACATCGATACGTCCAGCAGCACCGGGCATGAGACGAGTTTGATCCTGCCACCAGACGCGAGACGGCGCAGTGTACCAAATGCGCTTCAAGAGCGGGAGGGAATGGAAGAAAATCAGACAGCTCACAACCGTCGCATCGAATGGTTGCGCACGTCACTAATTTTACCTTTCATGTATAGCCTGCTAGCGCAAGCCTTTTCCATTATACTCCCTCCCTAAATATAAATGATTTTAGAAATTCCAATGTGGACTACATATGGAGCAAAATGAGTGAATCTACTCTCTAAAATATGTCTATATACATCTGCATGGAGTCCTTATTGAAATCCTGAAAAATACTTATATTTAGGAACAGAGGGAGTATATTTTAATGTAATACATATGTCTTTTAATATTTTTGTATATTACATAGTATGTTATATTATATATATTACAGTTATTCTAAAAAAATAATCAGTGTATTAAAATGTGCATCGTGTACTGTCACGTATTAATCATGTCTTTGAAAACTTGTCAATAAGCTAATTCGAAAATGTTCATCATGTGTTAAAACTATGTTCATCTATATTTTCAAAAGTGTTCATATACATATATTAAAAAAGGTTCACCGTGTCTTACAAAATATGTGCATCATTCGTTAGAAACTGCTCATCTGTATTTCAAAAGCTGTTCTTATACATGTAATAAAAAATGTTTGTTGTGCCTTGAAAAATGTCCGTCTAGTTTACGATAAATAGTCGTAATATTAATGAAAATGTTCATCAGATACAAAAATGTTCACACATTAAAAAAATCATGACATTATAAACAAATATACATGATGTTTATGAAATATGAAAAATTCTTCACACAGTTTTTAAAAATGTTTATGATATATAAAAAAGATCACAACAATTCAAAAAAAAACTCTCATTTTAGAAAATGTTCATGGAAGTGCTAAAATTTTGTTTGTGCAAATTTTAAATAAACATTAACTCATTAGAAAACATGAAAAAGAAACAGGAATAGAAAAGGTAGAACAAATCAGGAACATGCAAATAAAAAAGTGTGAGATATAGTCTTTGCGGTCGTGGATATCCTCGTCAGGGTGCCTCGTTAATAACGAGCTCATATTAATACATATCCGTGTACGTATCCCACGTTACTGGCCCAAAGCAAAACCCAACCCAGAGACCCACGCGTTGAGTGTAACAAGGAGAGTTTGTTTAAAAAAACAAGGAGAGTTAGATTCACCTAAAAAAAGGAGAGCTAGATTATACCTAAAAAAAGAGTAACAAAGAGAGCTAGATTATACTTTTATAACATAATAAAACTAGTATAACGCCCGTGCGTTGTCACTGGCTATAATGCATAAAAATGAATCAAACAAATGATTAAAATTGTCGTTTAAACTCATTTATCGCTCATACATTTGGAAGAGTTCGGATATC
>NC_057800.1:48431691-48440470 GCF_018294505.1 Triticum aestivum
ATGATTGTTCAAACTATCTGACATGTTATCACCAACACCAACACGCGAAACCCCATTCTATGATGCACTCTTCTTTTTTTCTACTGGGTCATTCCCTCACTGCTAGTTTCCCGCTGTAACGGGACATATCTCACTGGAGTCCTCTCCTTTAAGACCCTAAAAAGAGAGTCAATATTAATCATGTCTAACATGTAACGTCGGATCGTCGTGTATGTCATGTGACCTTGTCGATTTTTTCTATGGTAGATCACTTTTCTTCTTTTTTCCCCACTATCTCCGCCATGGAACCCCTTTTCTCTAATGAAAAATAATACTTTTTAATAGTAAGATAAACAAATTGCGCCATGAAGCAAATGCAATCAATGCATAAACATTGATATGTTCTGTGTAGCAAAAATCTAGCGGATTTTTTCCTTTTGCAAAATCCACCATATCTCCACATCTCGACTCTATTTTTTTGAGATTCATCTTGACTAATATTACAACCTGAATCATTGTCTACAGCTACCGTCTTGTCCTCCTCAAATCCTTGTTGTTAGCGATCTTGCCATTGCACCGTTGTAACGGTTGCTGCTAGAAATAGAGAAGCACACAGCAGGGCTTGCAGTGTGTCTAACACGACAACAGAGTGTCCATTTGCGTCTGTGCTTCTGTTAGCACTAGTAGAAAAAGGTCCATTTTCCCGGTTCATAAGATCCATCTGTCCCGGTTGGGGAACCGGGACTAAAGGTCGTTACTAATGCCCTAGGCCTTTAGTCCGGGTTCTTATACAAACCGGGACAGATGGGCCTCCACGTGGCCGCTGTGGCGAGCCTAGGCAGGAGGGCCTTTAGTCTCGGTTGGTGGCACCAACCGGGTCCAATAAGCTTCCACGCGTCAGCATTTCAACGGCTGGTTTTTTTGTTGAAAGGAGATGGTTTAGGGGTTTTGGGGGTTAATTTAGGCTCGTATAGGTAGCTAATAGAGAGATGTGTCCTCTCTTATCTCCGTGCTACTGCTACTGCTATGCCTAAACATGACTTAGATTGAAGTGAGGCAACATGTGGTGCATGTCGAAAGTAATTCTAATCCTAACTTGATCAAGTTTGGATTGTACTACTTTCGACCTGCACCACATGCATGTTGCCTTCACTTCAATCCAATCCATGTTCATTTCACCGACAGATATATAAGAACTCTTTATGCTCGCATCATGCATCATCCTAATAACAAGTCCTACTAATCATCATCATACAACTTCTATTTGTTATTAATAACAAGTCATACGATCATCATCCTCATAGTCATCGAACCAACCCTACTTAATTGTTCTTAGCACATGATTATCAGTATTAGGTAGGACCTAAATACCCTCTTTAAGGTAAAATAGCATAAAACAAAATAGACCCTGACTCTCCATTGTGGAGAATGGAGATCATCATGTCTCCAATTCTTACGCTTCGCTTCCTTTTGCTTCCAAGAACCTCCTTACGACTGTCCATACATTTTTTCCATCCTTTGACTTGCATGTCTCCACTTCTTTTAGAAATCTGGTATGAACAGTTGAGATTCGTAGGATGATGTGGCTGTATATTCAAAACATTAAGGCTACCTTTCTGATAGATCAAATGAGGCACACAATTCTCTGGGATTATCTGTTGAAAAACATAGTGATAACTTCATAGTTAGCAATGATGTACTAGTTTTAGCAGTATGCAAAAGATGCACGGATGTCGTAATAGTAAAAAATCTTACCGGGTATCTCCATGCTAGTTACCGTAGTTGAACACATGCACTAGTGGCACATATTGACCATAATGTTGAGGAGTTTGATTGTAGATATTGTAATTCTCAATGTCAGTACAAAATCCGACCAGATGATTTTTCTCCTTGTAAGTTAATTCGGAGCCATCAGTGTAGTGGGTTTTGTCTACCATCTCCCGCACATTCTTTGAACAATGAAAATAAGCTGTCAATGGAAATAAGCTGTCAACTATTTTGAAATAAACAATATAAATTAGCTTATAACTATGTTTGAGAAACTCACATAGCGGTAGAATTGGAGGCGTATCAACAAGGGCCCAAATGTCCATATTGTCTTGCTCGTTTTCAGGATCACCAAGATCCATGGTGACAAGCATACCCTCATCAAAACCATACATCTTGCAATGTGCTTACCATTTTTTGCAACCAAAATGGGTTACGCTCTCAGAGTTGTACAACTTTACTTCAAAATCCACATCATGACGAGTCCTTAGGTGAATTTTCTTTGTTTCGAAACTTCATGGTCTTCAAAACCCATCCTCTCCAAGACATAACGCCTTGCATGGTGCTACGTCTTGAGCTTGCGTTGATTTTCCCCGAAGAGGAAGGGATGATGCAGCAGAGTAGTGTAAGTATTTCCCTTAGTTTTTGAGAACCAAGGTATCAATCCAGTAGGAGGCCACGCTCAAGTCCCTCGTACCTGCACAAAGCGATAGCTACTCGCAACCAACGCGATTAGGGGTTGTCAATCCCTTCACGGTCACTTACGAGAGTGAGATCAGATAGATATAATATTTTTGGTATTTTTGGTATAAAGATGCAAAGTAAAAAGTAAAGGCAAAGTAAAAAGCAAAGCAAGATTAAAGTGATGGAGATTGATATGATGAGAATAGATCCGGGGGCCATAGGTTTCACTAGTGGCTTCTCTCAATTGCATAAGTATTTTATGGTGGGTGAACAAATTACTATTGAGCAATTGACAGAATTGAGCATAGTTATGAGAATATCTGGGCATGATCATGTATATAGGCATCACGTCCGTGACAAGTAGACCGAAACGATTCTGCATCTACTACTATTACTCCACTCATCGACCGCTATCCAGCATGCATCTAGAGTATGAAGTTAAAAATAGAGTAACGCCTTAAGCAAGATGACATGATGTAGAGAGATAAATTCATGCAATATGAAATAAACCCCATCTTGTTATCCTCGATGGCAACGATGCAATACGTTCCTTGCTGCCCCTTCTGTCACTGGGAAAGGACACCGCAAGATCGAACCCAAAGCTAAGCACTTCTCCCATGGCAAGAACTACCAATCTAGTTGGCCAAACCAAACGGATAATTCTAAGAGACTTGCAAAGATAACCAATCATACATAAAAGAATTTAGAGAAGATACAAATATTATTCATAGATAGACTTGATCATAAACCCGTAATTCATCGGTCTCAACAAACACACCGCAAAAAGAAGATTACATCGAATAGATCTCCACAAGAGAGGGGGAGAACTTTGTATTGAGATCTAAAAAGAGAGAAGAAGCCATCTAGCTACTAACTATGGACTCGAAGGTCTGAGGTAAACTAATCACACTTCATCGGAGAGGCTATGATGATGTAGAAGCCCTCCGTGATGACGGCCCTCTCCGGCGGAGCTCCCGAACAGGCCCGAAAGTTGCGGCGGTGGAATTAGGTTTTTGGCTCCTGTTCTGATCGTTTGGGGGTACGTATGTATATATAGGAGGAAGGAGTACGTCGGTGGAGCACCGAGGGGCCCACGAGGCAGGGGGCGCGCCCTAGGGGCGGGGCGCCCCCCACCCTCCAGACCTCCTCTTTGACTCCTTGGAGTAGGGTCCAAGTCTCCTGGATCACGTTCGGTGAGAAAATCACGTTCCCGGAGATTTTATTCCGTTTGGACTCCGTTTGATATTCTGTTTCTCCGAAACACTGAAATAGGCAAAAAAACAGCAATTCTAGGCTGGGCCTCCGGTTAATAGGTTAGTCCCAAAAATAATATAAAAGTGGAAAATAAAGCCCAATATAGTCCAAAACAGTAGATAATATAGCATGGAGCAATCAAAAATTATAGATACGTTGGAGACGTATCAGGCATCCCCAAGCTTAATTCTCGCTCGTCCTCGAGTAGGTAAATGATAAAAAGAGAATTTTTGACGCGGAGTGCTACTTGGCATAATTTCAATGCAAATCTTCTTAATTGTTATATGAATATTCAGATTTGAAAGATTCAAGACAAAAGTTTATATTGACATAAAAATAATAATACTTCAAGCATACTAACAAAGCAATTATGTCTTCTCAAAATAACATGGCCAAAGAAAGTTATCCCTGCAAAATCATATAGTCTGGCTATGCTCTATCTTCACCACACAAAGTATTTAAATCATGCACAACCCCGATGACAAGCCAAGAAATTGTTTCATACTCTAACTTTTTCAAAACTTTTTCAATCTTCACGCAATATATGAGCGTGAGCCATGGATATAGCACTATAGGTGGAATAGAGTGGTGGTTCTGGAGAAGACAAAAAGGAGAAGATAGTCTCACATCAATGAAGGAAATATGCCCTAGAGGCAATAATAAAGTTATTATTTATTTCCTTATATCATGATAAATGTTTATTATTCATGCTAGAATTGTATTAACCGGAAACATAATACATGTGTGAATACATAGACAAACTTAGTGTCACTAGTATGCCTCTACTTGACTAGCTCGTTAATCAAAGATGTTTATGTTTCCTGACCATGAACAAAGTGTTGTTATTTGATTAACTAGGTCACATCATTAGTTGAATGATCTGATTGACATGACCCATTCCATTAGCTTAGCACCCGATCGTTTAGTATGTTGCTATTGCTTTCTTCATGACTTATACATGTTCCTATAACTATGAGATTATGCAACTCCCGTTTATCAGAGGAACACTTTGGGTACTACCAAACGTCACAACGTAACTGGGTGATTATAAAGGAGTACTACAGGTGTCTCCAAAAGTACATGTTGGGTTGGCGTATTTCGAGATTAGAATTTGTCACTCCGATTGTCAGAGAGGTATCTCTAGGCCCTCTCGGTAATGCACAACACATAAGCCTTGCAAGCATTACAACTAATATGTTAGTTGTGAGATGATGTGTTACGGAACGAGTAAAGAGACTTGCCGGTAACGAGATTGAACTAGGTATTGGATACCGACGATCGAATCTCGGGCAAGTAACATACCGATGACAAAGGGAACAACGTATGTTGTTATGCGGTCTGACCGATAAAGATCTTCGTAGAATATGTAGGAGCCAATATGGGCATCCAGGTCCCGCTATTGGTTATTGACCGGAGACGTGTCTCGGTCATGTCTACATTATTCTCGAACCCGTAGGGTCCGCACGCTTAAGGTTACGATGACAATTATATTATGAGTTTATGCATTTTGATGTACCGAAGGTTGTTCGGAGTCCCGGATGTGATCACGGACATGACGAGGAGTCTCGAAATGGTCGAGACGTAAAGATTGATATATTGGAAGCCTATGTTTGGATATTGGAAGTGTTCTGGGTGAAATCGGGATTTTACCGGAGTACCGGGAGGTTACCGGAACCCCCTGGGAGCCATATGGGCCTTAATGGGCTTTAGTGGAAAGGAGAAAGGGGCAGCCCAAGGTGGCTGCGCACCTCCCCCCTCCCCTAGTCCTATTAGGACTAGGAGAGGTGGCCGGCACCCCTCTCTCTCTTTCCCCCTCGGGGAATCCTATTCCAACTAGGATTGGGGGGGGGGTAGTCCTACTCCCGGAAGGAGTAGGACTCCTCCTGCGCCCTCCTCCTGGCCGGCGCCCCCTCCCCCTTGGCTCCTTTATATACTGAGGCAGAGGCACCCCAGAAACACACAAGTTGATCCACGTGATCTATTCCTTAGCCGTGTGTGGTGCCCCCAGCCACCATATTCCTCGATACTATAGTGGAGTTTAGGCGAAGCCCTGCTGCTGCAGTACATCAAGATCGTCACCACGCCGTCGTGCTGACGGAACTCTTCCCCGACACTTTGCTAGATCGGAGTCCGGGGATCGTCATTGAGCTGAACGTGTGCTCGAGCTCGGAGGTGCCGTAGTTTCGGTGTTTGATCGGTTGGATCGTGAAGACGTACGACTATTTCCTCTACGTTGTGTCAACACTTCCGTAGTCGGTCTGCGTGGGTACGTAGACAGCACTCCCCCCTCTCGTTGCTATGCATCACATGATCTTGCGTGTGCGTAGGAATTTTTTTAAATTACTACGAAACCCAACAGTGGCATCCGAGCCTAGGTTATTTATGTTGATGTTATATGCACGAGTAGAACACAAGTGAGTTGTGGGCGATATAAGTCATACTGCCTACCAGCATGTCATACTTTGGTTCGGCGGCATTGTTGGACGAGACAACCCGGACCAACATTACGCGTACGCTTGCGCGAGACCGGTTCCCCCGACGTGCTTTGCACACAGGTGGCTTGCGGGCGACTGTCTCTCCAACTTTAGTTGAACCAAGTATGGCTACGCCTGGTCCTTGCGAAGGTTAAAACAGAGTCTATTTGACAAACTATCGTTGTGGTTTTGCTGCGTAGGTGAGATTGGTTCTTGCTTAAGCCCGTAGCAGCCACGTAAAACTTGCAACAACAAAGTAGAGGACGTCTAACTTGTTTTTACAGGGCATGTTGTGATGTGATATGGTCAAGGCATGATGCTGAATTTTATTGTATGAGATGATCATGTTTTGTAACCGAGTTATCGGCAACTGGCAGGAGCCATATGGTTGTCGCTTTATTGTATGCAATGCAATCGCGATGTAATGCTTTACTTTATTACTAAACGGTAGTGATAGTCGTGGAAGCATAAGATTGGCGAGACGACAACGATGCTACGATGGAGATCAAGGTGTCACGCCGGTGACGATGGTGATCACGACGGTGCTTCGGAGATGGAGATCACAAGCACAAGATGATGATGGCCATATCATATCACTTATATTGATTGCATGAGATGTTTATCCTTTTATGCATCTTATCTTGCTTTGATTGACGGTAGCATTATAAGATGATCTCTCACTAAATTATCAAGAAGTGTTATCCCTGAGTATGCACCGTTGCCAAAGTTCGTCGTTCCCAGACACCACGTGATGATCGGGTGTGATAAGCTCTACGTCCATCTACAACGGGTGCAAGCCAGTTTTTGCACATGCAGAATACTCAGGTTAAACTTGACGAGCCTAGCATATGCAGATATGGCCTCGGAACACGGAGACCGAAAGGTCGAGCGTGAATCATATAGTAGATATGATCAACATAATGATGTTCACCATTGAAAACTACTCCATCTCACGTGATGATCGGTTATGGTTTAGTTGATTTGGATCACGTGATCACTTAGAAGATTAGAGGGATGTCTATCTAAGATTAGAGGGATCACGTGATCTATGATGTCTCTTACAGATTTACCGCTATCGTTTTGGGGTTATGCTTTAGAGACGGCCGCATTCACGTTAAATAGGGCACCATCAAAATCCGTTGAGACGACACCTTATGAACTATGGTTTGGCAAGAAACCAAAGTTGTTGTTTCTTAAAGTTTGGGGCTGCGATGCTTATGTGAAAAAGCTTCAACCTGATAAGTTCGAACCCAAATCGGAGAAATGTGTCTTCGTAGGATACCCAAAGGAGACTGTTGGGTACACCTTCTATCACAGATCCGAAGGCAAGACATTCGTTGCTAAGAATGGATCCTTTCTAGAGAAGGAGTTTCTCTCGAAAGAAGTGAGTGGGAGGAAAGTAGAACTTGATGAGGTAACTGTACCTGCTCCCTTACTAGAAAGTAGTACATCAGAGAAAACTGTTTCACTGACACCTACACCAGTTAGTGAGGAAGCTAATGATAATGATCATGAAACATCAGATCAAGATACTACTGAACCTCATAGATCAACCAGAGTAAGATCGCACCAGAGTGGTACGGTAATCCTGTTCTGGAAGTCATGCTACTAGATCATGATGAACCTACGAACTATGAACAAGCGATGGTGAGCCCAGATTCCGCAAAGTGGCTTGAAGCCATGAAATCTCAGATGGGATCCATGTATGAGAACAAAGTATGGACTTTGGTTGACTTGCCCGATGATCGGTAAGCAATTGAGAATAAATGGATCTTCAAGAAGAAGACTGACGCTGATGGTAATGTTACTGTCTACAAAGCTCGACTTGTTGCGAAAGGTTTTTGACAAGTTCAAGGGGTTGACTACGATGAGACTTTCTCACCTGTAGCGATGCTTAAGTCTGTCTGAATCATGTTAGCGATTGCCGCATTTTATGATTATGAAATTTGGCAAATGGATGTCAAAACTGCATTCCTGAATGGATTTCTGGAAGAAGAGTTGTATATGATGCAACCAGAAGGTTTTGTCGATCCAAAGGGAGCTAACAAAGTGTGCAAGCTCCAGCGATCCATTTATGGACTGGTGCAAGCCTCTCGGAGTTGGAGTAAACGTTTTGATAGTGTGATCAAAGCATTTGGTTTTATACAGACTTTCGGAGAAGCCTGTATTTACAAGAAAGTGAGTGGGAGCTCTGTAGCATTTCTGATATTATATGTGGATGACATATTGCTGATTGGAAATGATATAGAATTTCTGGATAGCATAAAGGGATACTTGAATAAGAGTTTTTCAATGAAAGACCTCGGTGAAGCTGCTTACATATTAGGCATAAAGATCTATAGAGATAGATCAAGACGTTTAATTGGACTTTCACAGAGCACATACACTACTGGAATCAGCTACTTTGCCATCTGCTAGTTCTTTGCCGTCCGCTAGCGGACGGCAAAGAAGCTCTTTGCCATCAGCTTCCAAAAAGCGGACGGCAAAGAACTGGCTGATGGCAAAGACCAAGTTTGCCATCAGCCAGTTCTTTGCCGTCTGCTAGCGGACGACAAAGATTCTTTGCCGTCGGCTAGCGGACGGCAAAGAGGGAGGGGCCCCACTGACGAGCTGCAAAAAAA
>NC_057800.1:48442015-48623102 GCF_018294505.1 Triticum aestivum
AACAACACCCCGACACCGACACGGCACTACCCCGACATCGACACGACACCCCGACCCACCGACCCCGAAACAGCACCCCGACCCCGACACGGCACCCCGACACCGACAGGACACCCCGACCACCGACACCTCCCAAAAAGGTGTTCTTTGGCCTTCCAGAGGCCGACGGGGTCATATATTTGTGAATTATTAGTTAGGTCATATATTTTTCGATTTTGTTATGAAAAACATCATATATAATTATGTTGATCATGTAGTTTTAAATGTGCAGTTGTTTCATCGCTGCGAGGTTTGGTGTTCGACGACCTCGCCGTGCGTTTGACGAGCTCTGCCCCTTTGTTCGTGGGTGAGCACAAATGACAAGTCCTCCTCCCCCATTAATTATTTGATCTATTCCGATGAAACTTGATAGCTAGCTATATATGTGTCTTGAATCATCAGTATGCGTAACCAATATGTGTCTCCCGTTCGAAAGCGTCATAGTTATAAATATGCATGCATTTGCATATTTATAACCTTGATTCTTTCGAATTGTCCAACGCTATCCATGGACAGCCCGAGTATGTGTAGATTGGGTTCGTTTTCCCATATGCTTTGCTCTGGATCCGACGCATATATTTTGTCAGTGCCTCCCATGTTGTTCTCCGGGTACACATCCTCTCTGTTTATTGCAGAGACGTGTATCAGGAGAACAACGGGGAGGTGCGGCGGAAATTTTGCGTTGGATCCGGAGCATAGCATGGGAAAATGAACCCAATCTACACATACACGGGTGGGATTAGGACCTATCATTACCTATTAGAGTGTAGGTTGCATGGACGTAATAAAATTGACAAAGTAGATCAACTGATGAATATATACATGGTGAATTACATATATAATTGTTGTGTGTCCAGTAGCTCTGAAAGTCAAGATGAGTGACCGTGCTTGGATGTATACCGGTCACACTGGTCAGAACAAATGGAGCGCTGAATGGTTCACAAAAACTAAGCGGTTTGTGCAAGCCGCATTTGCAAATGGCCAAAAGAAAACCTGGTGCCCCTGTTTCCGGTGCGGCAATTGGGAAAAGAAGACAGAGGCTGAAATGGGCAAACACCTGCAAAAGAGTGGTTTTACGCCCGATTATACGGTGTGGACATTTCATGGTGAGTCTGCCCAACGTGACCGAGCTGAGGTGGATCGTCGTCGCACCGACGAGCATGGTACCGGGATGGAAAACATGGTGCAAGGCTATGATGATGCTCGGCATTCGGACGAGGAGATGGAGGAATCTGCAAAGGCCTTCAATGAAATGTTGGAGTCTTCGAAACGTCGGCTCCACGAGCACACTGAGCTTTGTCAGTTGGATGCCATCTCACAGGTAATGGCTCTGAAGGCTCAGTTCAACTTGGGCAGAGAATGCTATGACGCAATTATGACAGTATCTGGACGCTTTCTACCCAAAGGCCATGTAATGCCTGCAAACCTGTACCAGTCGGACAAAATCCTCCATGCACTGAAGATGCCCTATGAGAAGATACATGCCTGTGAGAAAGGATGTGCCTTATTTAGGCTTGACTATGCGGACTTGAACTATTGTCCCATTTGCATGTCTTCCAGGTATATTGTGGTAGACAACGGTATGGGTGAGAAGACACAGACCAAAATCCCCGTTAGTGTTCTTCGGTATATGCCAATCGTACCAAGACTTCAACGTCTTTTCATGGTCGAAGAGACGGCCAGACAGATGACATGGCACAAAACAGGCAAAAGAACTGAACTAGATGCAGATGGGAATCTGATGATGGTACACACATCGGATGGTGTCGCGTGGAAAAAGTTTGATGAATTACATGCTGACAAAGCGGCAGATTCGAGGCATCCTCGAGTCGGCATCAGCACGAATGGGTTCAGTGTGTTTGGTATGACGGCAGCCCAATACAGTTGTTGGCCCGTATTTGTCTTTCCACTCAATCACCCCCCCGGACAGATTATGCAAAGAAAGAACATTTTCCTGACGTTGATAATTCCAGGACCCAACTATCCGGGCAAAAATATGAATGTGTACATGCAGCCTCTTAAGGACAAATTGCAAGAAGCCTGGGATAATGGGTTCAAGACATACGACGCCTTTAGCAAACAGAACTTCATAATGCGTGTCTGGTACATGTACTCGACGCATGACTTGCCGGCGTATGTGCTATTCGTTGGCTGGTGTGTGCATGGAAGGTTCCCGTGCCCCACATGCAAGGGAGCTCTTGAGTTTCGTTGGCTTCAGGCTGGTCGCAAGTTTTCTTGCTTCGACATGCATAGACAGTTCCTGGATCCTCGCCATAAGTTCAGGAAAGACAAGAAGAACTTCATCAGGGGTAGAGTTGTCAAAAACTCTGCACCACCTGCATTGACAGGCCAACAGACCCTGGATCAGTTAAACACTCTCGAGCCAGATCCACAACGTCCAGGGTACTTCAAGGGGTATAATACTAAGCACGCGTGGACTCACAAAACATGCTTATGGGATCTGCCTTACTTCAAAGACCTCCTTTGCCCACACAACATCGACGTGATGCACACTGAGAAGAATATCGCCGAGGCACTTTTTGGTACATTGTTCGGCATAGATGGGAAGTCAAAGGATAATACTAAGGCTAGAGTCGATCTGGAGGCGCTATGTGATAGGGCGTTACAAAACATGAAAGAACCGAAAGGAAAGCAGAACTGAACGAAGCCAAAGGCATGGTTCAATCTTGGAAGGCCAGCTATGAGGGAAATTCTCTTGTGGGTGCAACAACAGTTGATGTTCCCCGATGGGTATGCAGCGAATCTAAAGAGGGGAGCGAATCTTGATAAACTGAAGATATTTGGTCTCAAGAGTCATGATTGGCACATATGGATTGAGCGGGCAATGCCGGTGATGTTGCGTGGCTTCATCCCTGAGGATGAATGGCTAGTACTGGCAGAACTCAGCTATTTCTTCTGTGTTCTTTGTGCGAAAGAACTATCGCCTGGCGTGCTAGAAGAAATGGAAGAGTTGGCGCCGGAGTTGATCTGCAAGTTAGAGAAGATCTTTCCACCGGGCTTCTTTAATCCAATGCAGCATTTGATTTTGCATCTCCCGACCGAGGCAAGATTGGGGGGGCCCGTGAAAAATTGTTGGTGCTACCCAACTGAGAGGATGCAGAAGACGCTTCGAGAAAAATGTAAAAATAAATGTAGAATTGAAGCATCGATGGCTGAGGCATTCATCACAGAGGAGGCGGCAAACTTCGTAACAGCGCACTACGAAGCCAAAAATTGTCATTTGCATAATCCGAAGCCTCGGTACAATGCTGACGAGCCTAAAAAGGGTGGATCCAACCTCAGCCTATTCAAAGGGAATCTCGCACCAGCTAGTGTTTCACATCCAGTATCTTTGGATAACGAAGAATGGCGGACCATTTCGTTGTATATCTTCAACAACCTGATAGAAGTGCGGCCGTACATCGAGTAAGTTCTCGGTACATTGTTTCGCAACTTCTATTTCCTTTGAACTACTCTTATTCCTGGATATGTCATACAGTCGATACGTCGCCATATTCTCGTATGCAGCGGAGATCCAAAAGGATCACGTCAAAGAGTATGAGCTTCTCGCAAAGCAAGGAGGTGGCTATCCCGGTTTCATCTCTTGGTTCAAACAAATGGTAATTTCTATTGGACAATTTCATTTCATTCGCTAATTTGTGCATAATGCAACAATCCTTTCATATTAAACTTGTAGGCTAATTCAGAGTCTATGGACGCTGAATTGAGACAAGTCGCTAATGGTTTTGACTATAAGGTCCGTTCATTTGACAAGTACGACATCAACGGGTATCGCTTTCGTACCTATGGCAAAGAGCTATCTATGGCCGACCGAAAGTCAACAAATTGTTGTGTATCTGCTATCAGCGAAGGAGGTACCGAGTATTATGGGAGAGTTGAAGCAATTTATGAACTTCTGTTCTATGGTAAAAACCCACCGAATGTCGTAGTCTTCAAATGTTATTGGTTTCAGCCGAAGGAGACTGGAAGGACTCATGAACATGTAGGGCTAGTTGAAATCAACCAAAGCTCTCATTTAGATGTTCCTGATGTCTATATTATGGCTCAACAGGCGACCCAAGTATTCTATCTACCATGGGCCTGCCAAACTAATCCAAATCTGAAAGGTTGGGATGTCGTTTATGAAGTGCCGCCACGTGCTAGACTTTCTCCCCCAAAGGAAGAGGATTATGAACCTCATATTAACCCAGACACATATGAAGGAGAATTCTTCCAAGAGGCACGTCTTTCCAAAAAGCGTTTCGAGAACCGCTATACTTCACCCCAAAACATTGAAGTAGACTGCGACAATGAATCTGACATCACCCCAGAGGAGGAACAAGAAGAGCCGGAACAAGAAGAGGTTACTACTGCGGATGACCTGTCAATGCTTGACCGATTACGTCAAGGTGGCCTTGCACATGTTGATGCCAATGAACCCTATGAGCCCGTCATTGATTATAGTGATGATGATGATTATGCATTTATTGATGATACTGATTGAGATTATTAGTAGTGTCAGGTATTACATTTTTTTATGTTGTACTTGATGATGATACACTTAAGTGATACACATATTATTATTCATGTCGGTCTTTTTTATGTTGTACTAATTTCGTTTACTGTTTGTCATGGCAGGTGTTGAAAGATGGTGGGCGCTGGTTGGGAGCGTGGTCTGAGGTCTTCCATTCCAGACGCACCTCTCCGCCGAGCGTTGCTGGACAGTATGGCCACACCGCCGGGCCCTTCTTCGTCGACCGCGGTGCCCAGTAGGGGACGAGGTAGGAAGAGAGGAGGTGGGGCACGTGGTCGTGGGAGAGGAGGTAGGGTGACTGCTACGGCGCCTTCCTCGCCGCCACCCCCCAGCTGTTTCACCCAAGCACGTGACTGCTAGGGTGGACTCGTCTGAGGAGGAGGCTACACGGACTCCGGTCCATGGGCCTCCGGTCCACTGGTCTTGGGCCCACGAGCCTCGGGTCGACTGGCCTTCGGCCCACGAGAATTCGGCCCACGTGACCCCGGAGGAGCACACGTCCAGATGGGGTACCTGGCCGGATCAGCCCGAGGAGCCGAGTGGACATGCTGATGATGGCAGGGAGCCGACTGATCTTGAGGAGGAGGGGGGCACCGTCTACTAGCGTGGTGCTACACGGCTCCCGTCCGTGCCGGTGACCCGCGAGCAGAGGTGGTTGATTTTCCCTGATGGGGAGCGGTACGTAAGTGCATTTAATATTTTTGTACCTTGTGCATTCATGTTTTTTCAAATAACTAATGCGTTGGCCTCGTCATGCTGCGGGGGTTGGGACCACCATCATAGTGTCCGCCGGCCCAACTCCGTCCTTGGAGTTCTTTGCCGGAAAAACTTCCCGGGGTTTGTCACGTTGCCTGGTGAGGGTCGGCTTCCAGAGCTTGGATTGAGCTGGGAGCACTACGTGGCTGCCCCGGCCCCGTCGGATGAGATTATCGACGGTGTCGTGTGCGACACGAGGGCAGACATGGTGATCAGAAAGTTCTGGGTAATTTCTCCTTTACACATTTAAAAATCTTCAACTAGCTAGTTATTAATTTTACTAATCAATATTGTCTCATTTGATTGCAGACATTCTACAGGTGTGAGGAGGGATACAAGGAGGACGCGGCACATGTTATCGAGAATGTCTGCAAACGCCTACTCCAGAACTTACAGCACGAGGCTCGGGTGCAGGCTGTTCGAGACTACTACGCCTTGCGTGGTATCAAGAAGACCAAGCCGGCGTGCCGCGATAAGTTCCTGAGTAAGGAGCAGTACATGAAGGTAATTCTTAAGGCCTTCTCTACTTAAGTTCCTTCATTTAGTAATTCTTAGCCGTAGCGCTCAAGTTTCTATTTGCTAACTTAGGCGCCTCCGAGATGGTGTGCGGATCAGATGGATTGTTGGGAGGTGTTGGTCGATGAGTGGTGCTCAAAACAATGGCTAGACCTCCACAACGAGGCCAAGGACAAACGTGCCCAAATGGAAGGTGTGCCACACCATCAAGGCAGCTCCAACTTATATCAGTTCGGGCGCAACTGGGTATGTGGTTTGCTTCATGATTCATGCAATTCATTCATCATGCTAGCTTGATCCCTTTAATTACTAATTTTCATTGTTTCTCTCTTTCAGGCACGCTACAATAAGGCGGATAAGGTGCCAGAGGTGTACGACCTGTATGCCATGGCCCACACTGCCTCTTTCAAGAAAGTCAAGGCTTTCTCTCAGTCTGACCTCGATGATGCAAACAACTTCACCAACATCTCCTCCCACAACAAGCTCGTGAGATATAGAGATGACGGGAAGGCGAGGAAAGGGGAGGACTTTAACCCAAGCCAGGGTCCCATTGATCCAGAGCTGTTGATGATATCTGGTGGCGGGAGGTCCCATGGCTCCATAGCCATTGGAGATGGACTTATCCGTTGTCCTAGCACTCTCCCGGAGATCAAGGTGCGCCAGTCGAGCTCCGCTCCTGAGATAAGGCCTCGTGAACGGCCAGTGCAACTCGCCATCAAGGTTAGTGATACGTACTCAGTTATCTTTCTCCATTACATTGTGTGCGCTTCCATCAATGATTACAAATGGTCATGTGAGTGGTGTTGCAGGCTGCTATACAGAGTGAGAGAGATAGAACAGAGAAACTTCTGGCGGAGGCGGCGGAGAGGCAGCGGGAGTTGGAGGAGAGGACGACAAAGATGATGGAGGAGGAGAGGGCATGGAATGACATGCAGGCAAGGGCCATGTACGAGCTCCTTGTGGTAAGTTTCTTCTGCAGATTAGCCAAAACATTCATGTAGTGTTTGTCTCATTACTAACTAGTATGACTGAGTCGTCAAAACCAAATGTGCAGTCTGTGTGCGAGAAGACAGGTCAGACCGCTCCCCCGATGCCAGTGATTGCTCCTGGGACCACGATGAGTATTATTTGAATGGACATTACTTGCTAGTCTTAACATTTGAGTGTCATCATGCTAACAAGACATTGGAAATGATCTTTGGTGCAGCATAACTCCAGACAAGCATCGCACGATCCTTCTCCAGCTACCGACACGAGCCACCCCACTCGTACACCTCCTGGATCTTGGTAAGTTTATCTAGTGTTTTGCTTAACACATGCATAAAGACCTAGACTTAGCTTTATTTCCTCCAATGCTTACCATAATGACCTAGACTTAGCTTCTTCTCCTCCAAAATGACTTAATAAGCTTACTGACCTCCAAAACCATCCATTTTACCTAAGTTAGCTCTAAAACGATCTGTACTTAGCTTACTTATGTAAAAAATTGCATAATTAGCTTAGTTAGCTCATAGACGATCCATTTTACCTAAGTTAGCTCTAAAATGACCCATTTTACCTAGGTTAGCTTATAAATGATCCAGTTCATCCAAGTTAGCTCAAAAATGACCCATTTTACCTAGATTAGCTCCTAAACGATCCATTTTACCTACGTTAGCTTTAAAATGACCCATTTCACCTAGGTTAACTCCAAAATGACCCATCTTACCTAGGTTATCTCATAAACGATCCATTTCAACTAATTTAGCTCATAAATGATCCATTTCACCAAGTTAGCTAAAAAACGATCCATTTCACCTAAATTAGCTCTTAAATGATCCATTTCACCTAAGTTAGCTCAAAAAGGTCCATTTCAACTAAATTAGCTCATAAATGATCCATTTCACCTAAGTTAGCTCAAAAACGATCCATTTCAACTAACTTAGCTCATAAATGATCCATTTCACCTAAGTTAGCTAAAAAACGATCCATTTCACCTTAGTTACCTCAAAAACGATCCATTTGACCTTAGTTAGCTCATAAACGACCCATTTCAACTAAGTTAGCTCATAAATGATCCATTTCAGCTTAGCTAGCTCATAAACGACCCATTTCAACTTAGTTAGCTCATATATGATCCATTTCACGTAAGTTAGCTCATAAATGATATACTCTTCTTGTTCTAGTCTTCTTCTTGTTCTACTCTTCTTGTTCTAGTCTTCTTCTTGTTCTACTCTTCTTCTTGTTCTACTCTTCTTGTTCTAACTTTCTTATTTTTCATTTTGCAGATTTCATTCACTTGACGAAAGCTTGCATAGATGGAGTGCTCCTTATCCCTTTCTCTGTTTCTTTTGTATCATTGAACTATGCATGTATCGTTGGATGAAATTGTTGTAATATATATGGTTGGATGCCTCTATGTTGAACTTGTTATGTATGATGGAACTATTCATGTAATATATATGGTTGGATGATGAAGTTATGTGTTGGATATCTTATATGTTTGCTCTGTAATGGCCTTTTGAAATATATCTATATATGTCATATATATTTGTGATGAAAATTGTTGGATTTAATAAAAAACAGATAAAAGAGCCAATATGCAGGCTCTTTGCCGTCTGCCACCGACGGCAACGGGCTCATTGCCATCTGCCGCGGACGGCAAAGAAGATACGTGGCATCTAGGTGTGCTTCCTGGGAGCTGAACCATTTGGTCAGTTTGCCTACAGTGGCAGACAACAAAGACTTTGCCATCAGTGGTGGACGGCAAAGAACCTGCACTTTGCCATCAGTGGCAGACGGCAAAGAACCTGCCATGTAGTGACGTGTAGATGACATCATACGGCGGACGGCAAAGACACTAGAAATTTTGCCGTCAGCGGCGGACGGCAAAGGCCTGCCGTTAGCCATTTAACGGACTGGCAACGCAATTATTGCTGTCCGCTCTCTTTGCCATCCGCCGCAGACGGCAAAGGGCCTTTGCCTTCAGCCGCCAGGAAGCAGATGGCAAAGTAGCTGTTTACCGTAGCCTACTTTGCCGGAGCCTTTTGCCGTCCGCCGTTCATGCCTTTGCCGTCTGCCGTGGCAGACGGCAAAGTAGCTGATTCCTATAGTGATACCTTGACAAAGTTTTGAAGAAGTTCAAAATGGATCAAGCAAAGAAAGGGTTCTTGCCTGTATTACAAGGTGTGAAGTTGAGTAAGACTCAATGCCCGACCACTACAGAAGATAGAGAGAAAATGAAAGATGTTCCCTATGCTTCAGCCATAGGCTCTATCATGTATGCAATGCTCTGTACCAGACCTGATGTGTGCCTTGCTATAAGTTTAGTAGGGAGGTACCAAAGTAATCCAGGAGTGGATCACTGGACAACGGTCAAGAACATCCTGAAATACCTGAAAAGGACTAAGGATATGTTTCTCGTATATGGAGGTGACAAAGAGCTCACCGTAAAAGGTTACGTTGATGCAAGCTTTGACACTGATCCGGACGATTCTAAATCGCAAACCGGATACGTGTTTACATTAAACGGTGGAGCTGTCAGTTGGTGCAGTTCTAAACAATGCGTCGTAGCGGGATCTACATGTGAAGCGGAGTACATAGCTGCTTTGGAAGCAGCGAACGAAGGAGTCTGGATGAAGGAGTTCATATCCGATCTAGGTGTCATACCTAGTGCATCGGGTCCAATGAAAATCTTTTGTGACAATACTGGTGCAATTGCCTTGGCAAAGGAATCCAGATTTCACAAAAGGACCAAGCACATCAAGAGACGCTTCAACTCCATCCAGGATCTAGTCCAGGTGGGAGACATAGAGATTTGCATGATACATACGGATCTGAATGTTGCAGACCCGTTGACTAAGCCTCTTCCACGAGCAAAACATGATCAGCACCAAGGCTCCATGGGTGTTAGAATCATTACAGTGTAATCTAGATTATTGACTCTAGTGCAAGTGTGAGACTGAAGGAGATATGCCCTAGAGGCAATAATAAAGTTATTATTTATTTCCTTATATCATGATAAATGTTTATTATTCATGCTAGAATTGTATTAACCAGAAACATAATACATATGTGAATACATAGACAAACTTAGTGTCACTAGTATGCCTCTACTTGACTAGCTCGTTAATCAAAGATGGTTATGTTTCCTGACCATGAACAAAGTGTTGTTATTTGATTAATGAGGTCACATCATTAGTTGAATGATCTAATTGACATGACCCATTCCATTAGCTTAGCACCCGATCGTTTAGTATGTTGCTATTGCTTTCTTCATGACTTATACATGTTCCTATAACCATGAGATTATGCAACTCCCGTTTACCGGAGGAACACTTTGGGTACTACCAAACGTCACAACGTAACTGGGTGATTATAAAGGAGTACTACAGGTGTCTCAAAAAGTACATGTTGGGTTGGCGTATTTCGAGATTAGGATTTGTCATTCCGATTATCGGAGAGGTATCTCTGGGCCCTCTCGGTAATGCACATCACATAAGCCTTGCAAGCATTACAACTAATATGTTAGATGTGAGATGATGTGTTACGGAACGAGTAAAGAGACTTGCCGGTAACGAGATTGAACTAGGTATTGGATACCGACGATCGAATCTCGGGCAAGTAACATACCGATGACAAAGGGAACAACGTATGTTGTTATGTGGTCTGACCGATAAAGATCTTCGTAGAATATGTAGGAGCCAATATGGGCATCCAGGTCCCGCTATTGGTTATTGACCGGAGACGTGTCTCGGTCATGTCTACATTATTCTCGAACCCATAGGGTCCGCACGCTTAAGGTTATGATGACAGTTATATTATGAGTTTATGCATTTTGATGTACCGAAGGTTGTTCGGAGTCCCGGATGTGATCACGGACATGACGAGGAGTATCGAAATGGTCGAGACGTAAAGATTGATATATTGCAAGCTTATGTTTGGATATCGGAAGTGTTCCGGGTGAAATCGGGATTTTACCGGAGTACCGGGAGGTTACCGGAACCCCCCGGGAGCCATATGGGCCTTAATGGGCTTTAGTGGAAAGGAGAAAGGGGCAGCCCAAGGTGGCTGCGCACCTCCCCCCTCCCCTAGTCCTATTAGGACTAGGAGAGGTGGCCGGCCCCCCTCTCTCTCTTTCCCCCTCGGGGAATCCTAGTCCAACTAGGATTGGGGGGGGGAGTCCTACTCCCGGAAGGAGTAGGACTCCTCCTGCAGCCTCCTCCTGGCCGGCGCCCCCCTCCCCCTTGCCTCCTTTATATACTGAGGCAGAGGCACCCCAGAAACACACAAGTTGATCCACATGATCTATTCCTTAGCCGTGTGCGGTGCCCCCAGCCACCATATTCCTCGATAATACTATAGTGGAGTTTAGGCGAAGCCCTGCTGCTGTAGTACATCAAGATCGTCACCACACCGTCATGCTGACGGAACTCTTCCCCGACACTTTGCTGGATCGGAGTACGGGGATCATCGTCGAGCTGAACGTGTGCTCGAACTCGGAGGTGCCGTAGTTTCGGTGCTTGATCGGTTGGATCGTGAAGACGTACGACTACTTCCTCTATGTTGTGTCAACGCTTCCGCAGTCGGTCTGCGTGGGTACGTAGACAGCACTCTCCCGTCTCGTTGCTATGCATCACATGATCTTGCGTGTGCGTAGGAATTTTTTTGAAATTACTACGAAACCCAACAATCAACTAGGCGTATCAACGGGCTATGGAGATGCCCATCAATAGATATCAATGTGAGTGAGTAGGGATTTCCATGCAACGGATGCACTAGAGCTATAAATTTATGAAAGCTCAACAAAAGAAACTAGTGGGTGTGCATCCAACTTGCTTGCTCACGAAGACCTAGGGCACTTGAGGAGGCCCATCATTGTAATATACAAGCCAAGTTCTATAATGTAAAATTCCCACTAGTATATGAAAGTGATAACATGAGAGACTCTCTACTATGAAGATCATGGTGCTACTTTGAAGCACAAGTGTGGTAAGAGGATAGTAGCATTGCCCCCTTTTATTTATTTTCTCTTTTTTGGCCTTCTTTTTTTTGGCCTTTTTTTGGGGACAATGCTCTATTAAATGATGATCATCACACTTTTATTTATTTACATCTCAATGATTACAACTCAATTCTAAAACAAAGTATGACTCTATATGGATGCTCCGGCGGTGTACCGGGATATGCAATGAATCAAGAGTGACAAGTATGAAGAAATTATGAATGGTGGCTTTGCCACAAATACTATGTCAACTACATGATCATGCTAAGCAACATGACAATGATGAATGTGTCATGATGAACTAGATGGTGGAAAGTTGCATGGCAATATATCTTGGAATGGCTATGGAAATGCCATAATAGGTAGGTATGGTGGCTATTTTGAGGAAGGTATATGATAGGTGTATGATACCGGCGAAAGGTGCGCGGTATTAGAGAGGCTAGAAAAGGTGGAAGGATGAGAGTGCGTATGATCCATGGACTCAACATTAGTCATAAAGAACTCATATACTTATTGCAAAAATCTAGAAGTTATCAAATCAAAGTATTACGCTCATGCTCCTAGGGGGATAGATTGGTAGGAAAAGACCATCGCTCGTCCCCGACCGCCACTCATAAGGAAGACAATCAATAAATAAATCATGCTCCGACTTCATCACATCACGGTTCACCATACGTGCATGCTACGGGAATCACAAACTTTAACACAAGTATTCTTTAAATTCACAACTACTCAACTAGCATGACTTTAATATTATCACCTCCACATCTCTAAACAATTATCATGCTTCAATCTTTTCTTAGTATTCAACACACTCAAAAGAAAGTTTCACAAATCTAGAATACCAAGCATATTATTATTAAGCAAATTACCATGCTATTAAGAGACTCTCAAAATAATTTAAGTGAAGCATGAGAGATCAATAGTTTCTTTAAAACAAATCCACCACCGTGCTCTAAAAGATCTAAGTGAAGCACATAGAGCAAAATTATAACACTCCAAAGATATAAGTGAAGCACATAGAGCAAAACTACTTAGCTCAAAAGATATAAGTGAAGCACATAGAGCAAAACTACTTATCTCAAAAAGATATAAGTGAAGCGCACAGAGCAAAATTATAATGCTCAAAAGATATAAGTGAAGCACATAGAGTATTCTATCAAATTTTAATTCATGTATGGCTCTCTGAAAAGGTGTGTATAGCAAGGATGATTGTGGTATACTAAGACACAAAGACACAAATAATACAAGACGCTCCAAGCAAAACACATATTATGTTGGTGAATAAAAATATAGCTCCAAATAAATTACCGATGGAAGTGGACGAAAGAGGAGATGCCTTCCGGGGCATCCCCAAGCTTTGACTTTTTGGTGTCCTTGGATTATCTTGGGGGTGCCATGGGCATCCCCAAGCTTAGGCTCTTGCCACTCCTTGTTCCATGATCCATCAAAAGAATTCACCCAAAACTTGAAAACTTCACAACACAAAACTCAAAATAGAAAACTCGTGAGCTCCGTTAGCGAAAGAAAACAAAAGACCACTTCAAGGTACTGTAATGAAATCATTCTTTATTTATATTGGTGTTAAACCTACTGTATTCCAACTTATCTATGGATTATAAACTATTTTACTAACCATAGACTCATCAAAATAAGCAAACAACACACGAAAAACAGAATCTGTCAAAAACAGAACAGTCTGTAGTAATCTGTATCTAGAGAAAGATCTGGAGCCCCAAAAGTTCTAAAATAAATTACTGGACGTTAATAATTTATCTATTAATCATCTGCAAAAAGAATTAACTAAATATCACTCTTCAAATAAAAATGACAGCAGTTCTCGTGAGCGCTAAAGTTTCTATTTTTTACAGCAAGTTCAACAAGACTTTCCCCAAGTCTTCCCAACGGTTCTACTTGGCACAAAGACTAATTAAACACAAAAAACACAACCAAAACAGAGTCTAGGTAATTTATTTATTACTAAGCAGGAGCAAAAATCATGGAATAAAAATAAAATAGGGTTGCCTCCCAACAAGCGCTATCGTTTAACGCCCCTAGCTAGGCATAAAAGCGAGGATAGATCTAGGTATTGCCATCTTGATTCTTAATTCTATTAGCGATGTTATGCTCGAATCCGGGAGGTTTCTTACGTTTCCCTTAATATTCAGAGATCTTGAGATCTAATGAATCCAACCGCTTATTACAAAGAGTAATCAACATATTCATGAAGTGAAGATTTACGCTAATGCTCTTAAGAGGTTCAAGAGATTTCTGCAAAATCTTAGTTACTTCGCAAATTTTCTCAAAAACTTGCGTTTTCTCTTGGGTATGATGGGGCCCCTTTTGTTGAGGTAAAGTTCCTACTATACCTTCTATAATTTCATGCGTGATACTGGGATCAATTTCAATAAAATTGCCTTTGGCAACACAATCCAAAAGTTGTCTATGAGACATATTAAGCCCAACATAAAAGTTGCGACGCAAAGTTCTGAAATTTACTTCTAGGGTGCATTTACGATAAGATTCCATCATTCTAAACCAAGCATCCTTTAAGTTTTCTCCTTGCTTTTGTTTGAAGTGAAGGACTTCAAACTCTGGGGACAAAGGAGCAGAAAGAGGACTAGCCACGACGACAAGCAAACAAACTAGCACACAAGCAAACAAGAGCAAACGGGCAAAAGACGCAAATAGAGAGGGAGGATAGAGAGAGAGAGAGGGTGAATAAAATGGCAAGGGTGAAGTGGGGGAGAGAAAAATGAGAGGCAAATGGCAAATAATGTAATGCGAGAGATAGGGATTGTGATGGGTACTTGGTATGTTGACTTTTTGCGTAGACTCCTCAGCAACGGCGCTAGAAATCCTTCTTGCTACGTCTTGAGCTTGCGTTGGTTTTCCCCAAAGAGGAAGGGATGATGTAGTAGAGTAGCGTAAGTATTTCCCTCAGTTTTTGAGAACCAAGGTATCAATCCAGTAGGAGGCCACGCTCAAGTCCCTCGTACCTGCACAAAGCGATAGCTACTCGCAACCAACGCGATTAGGGGTTGTCAATCCCTTCATGGTCACTTATGAGAGTGAGATCTGATAGATATAATATTTTTGGTATTTTTGGTATAAAGATGCAAAGTAAAAAGTAGAGGCAAAGTAAAAAAGCAAAGCAAGATTAAAGTGAAGCAGATTGATATGATGAGAATAGACCCGGGGGCCATAGGTTTCACTAGTGGCTTCTCTCAAGAGCATAAGTATTCTACGGTGGGTGAAAAATTACTGTTGAGCAATTGACAGAATTGAGCATAGTTATGAGAATATCTAGGAACGATCATGTATATAGGCATCATGTCCGTGACAAGTAGACCGAAACGATTCTGCATCTACTACTATTACTCCACTCATTGACTGCTATCCAGCATGCATCTAGAGTATTAAGTTAAAAACAAAGTAACGCCTTAAGCAAGATGACATGATGTAGAGAGAAAAATTCATGCAATATGAAATAAACCCCATCTTGTTATCCTCGATGGCAACGATGCAATACGTGCCTTGCTGCCCCTTCTGTCACTGGGAAAGGACATCGCAAGATCGAACCCAAAGCTAAGCACTTCTCCCGTGGCAAGAACTACCAATCTAGTTGGCCAAACCAAATGGATAATTCGAAGAGACTTGCAAAGATAACCAATCATACATAAAAGAATTCAGAGAAGATACAAATATTATTCATAGATAGACTTGATCATAAACCCACAATTCATCGGTCTCAACAAACACACCGCAAAAAGAAGATTACATCGAATAGATCTCCACAAGAGAGGGGGAGAACTTTGTATTGAGATCCAAAAAGAGAGAAGAAGCCATCTAGCTACTAACTATGGACCCGAAGGTCTGAGGTAAACTACTCACACTTCATCGGAGAGCCTATGATGATGTAGAAGCCCTCCGTGATGACGGCCCTCTCCGGCGGAGCTTCGGAACAGGCCCCAAGATGGGATCTCGTGGATACAGAAAGTTGCGGTGGTGGAATTAGGTTTTTGGCTCCCGTTCTGATCGTTTGGGGGTACGTATGTATATATAGGAGGAAGGAGTACGTCGGTGGAGCACCGAGGGGCCCACGAGGTAGGGGGCGCGCCCTAGGGGGGGCCCACCCTCGTGACCTCCTCTTTGACTCCTTGGAGTAGGGTCCAAGTCTCCTGGATCACGTTCGGTGAGAAAATCACGTTCCCGGAGATTTTATTCCGTTTGGACTCCGTTTGATATTCTATTTCTCCGAAACACTGAAATAGGCAAAAAAATAGCAATTCTGGGATGGGCCTCCGGTTAATAGGTTAGTCCCAAAAATAATATAAAAGTGGAAAATAGAGCCCAATATAGTCCAAAACAGTGGATAATATAACATGGAGCAATCAAAAATTATAGATACGTTGGAGACGTATCACATGGCATGGGATAAGCTACTCGAATTGTAAAAGATTTAAATTACACGTTGAAATAGTTGTAGCCATGCTTAATTACGAAAAAACACCTGTCGTCGTTGCGTACCGTTTCAACATCGAAGGTCTCCTCGAGCTTAATGCTGAAGCGCCGATCATCGTCCAGGTGAGGCATGTCGCACAGACCTCGATCATCGTGGCACCAGCTGCACTCCCCCGAGAGACTTTCGTTGTCTGATGACGACATTTCCTACGTTCATAATTCAAAGATTAAACTTGTACAATTAAATATATGTACACCAAAAACTAAATTATATCATTATTATTCATCACGGGTTGACTATCGGTATGTTGAGTCTTTTCTTGAAAACTCTCAGCTCACGTGGTGTATATATTCGACTCTCAGTGATGGTCACTCCTCACTTTGTCCCCGAGTGCATTACACCAAAATGTCTAGCACACAGGAACGAAGGAGAAGCGACCCCAATGACAACAGTCGGGATTCTTCCTCCTCTCATATATATATATATATATATGGTGGAACTCTCCCTCACTGATTCCTCTCTGACATTTGCGACCGGCGGGGATGGTTGTTACTCCTTCTTCCCCTAGTGCATAACAAAGGTCTAGCACCCGGAGAAGAAGGAGAAATGACCCCCACGACAATAGTCGGGCTTCTTCCCCTAGTGCATTCAAAGTAGGAGTAGTTTTCCAATTTGAGCATTCAATAAGCAAAATCAAATCGCAAAATAAAGTAGTACTCAAATTAGGATGCATTCAATTATAAGCAAAACTACATCATCTCTTGCATCCGTACATCGTCGAATATTATCACTAATACACCTCGAATACTATCATACATATAACATCGCTACTACAGCTAGAACCGTAGCGCCCGATGGGTATCGGCACGGGCGGTGGACACCCAGAGAGAAGGAACCATCACAGGATCGCTCCAGTGAGATCCCTGAAGAACCTGCCATGTATTGTCGAACCTGCCCTCCAATGCAACCATGTAGCGACAGACGTGCTCATCCTCCTCGCTGACACGGTGACGTACCACCTCCGCGGTGTCCGGAAGCCTCGGCACCATCACTGGCCCATGCGACCGCCACCAAACAAGGATCGGGTCAACGACGGGCTGGCTCCTCACCAACCTACACCCCCTGGAAGGTAGCACATCCCAAAACCATCCCGGCGGAGCCCAGTGCCGGACATGGCTGCTCTGATCAAGCCGGCCTCCTCCGCCAAGTCGACGACGAGGATGCGGGATAGGCATCGTCGACGTTGATGCATGAGTAATTGCTTTAACTAAAAAAATAAACTAGTTCTATTAATTTTCTTGCTAAAAATAAACTACTTCTATAGTAAAATAAACTACTTTTATTAAATCAAGTAGCTCAACTACTAAGCACTTACTATAAATAAAATAATGTAGTACTTGCTAAAAATAAACTACTTCTATATATAGTAAAATAAAGTAGTTTTATTAAATCAACTAGTTCAACTACTAATTAATTAAGAACTTTCTAAGTAGTACTTACTAAAAGTTACCGGGCAGGGGGGGTATATCGACAACGACATACCTGTCGTGGGTTTGTCACGGCAGATGTCCTCGTGAAAGGACTTAGTTGTGGAGCTATCGCAACGGGTTAGCTTAAAGGGGTTAAACCAGACAAGGGGACATGTGAGTTTATACTAGTTCAGCCCCTTCGATGAAGGTAAAAGCCTACGTCTAGTTGTGATTGGTATTGCTAGGGTTTCGAAGGCCAGGGAGCGAATCCGCTTTGTCTGGCTTTCGAGTTGTTGTTCCTAAACCGCGGCCGGGTCGTCCCTTTATATACATAGGTTGACGCCCGCCGGGCTACAGAGTCCAGAAGCCGGTTTATAAACGTATCCGGTTCGGCCTCTCTCTTTCTATCTTACTATACAAGTTACATGACTAGGCCGATTTACATTTACATACTATAACTCGCCTTTGGGCCCTCCGTAAAGCGCTAGCATCTTTACGTCTTCATGGGCTTCTAAACTTCAAGGAGTCAACCCGGCTACATAAGGCCGGTTTACCTCCAATAGTAATATCCCCAACATTAGGCCCCAGATTGGTTTGAACTTGTTCATGTCAATATTCCACACTTTAGAAAAAATCTTTTGTCTTGTCTTCATTTTTGATCTTGTAAACCGCCGTGACGTCATGCTTCAAAATTATGATAAACCGTCCTGACATCATCCGTCCGTTGATATCGGAGATTTCCTTCATTTAATATATATCCAGTTATCAAGGCGATACCTTTATTAACTTATCCATTTTTTGGACTCCTCAATTCCTGCACTTGCCATTTTTCACTTCGCCTTATAAATAGGACCGAGGGGTCATTTTCACCGTTCCCCCCGTGCCTCTTCGCATCATCTTCCTCGCGCCGCTCAGCCTCTGGAACTCCGCCTCCACCGTCGACCGTCGTTTCTGCTCCGACCTCGGCCGCTGCATCGCCCTGAACGCACCAGAGAACTGCGGCGCCCTTCCGCTTCCTCACTAGCTCCGGTAAGTTCTTTGCTTTTTTCACCATAGATCTGTTCTAGGGTTTCGATATTCCTCGCAGTTCTTCCAAAGTTCATCAGTGCTATTCTTCCATGTTCTTCCATTAATAGATGGACACTTCATACTTGATACATCTCTTATCGTAGCTTACCTACCATGATCATCACAAATCTTTATGCGCAAAGAACTGATCTGTGTGTCAAAAATTGCTTCAGTTCTGCACCCCTTCAAGATCCAATTTTTTTTGCTTTTCTGTCTTATCTCTAGTTCCGAAAGTTTTATAAATTACTGTGAGATCTGTTTCTCCTCGCACCAATATAAGCAATTTGACCTTGGATAAATAGTCTATGCCATTAGCCCTCTGATAAACCGGAAGAGCATGTTAGCTTCATAGTTACGCTCCGGTTTGACAGTGTCTGATCAATCCTGCGCTAGCATTACCTTCTTTCTCATTATACTAGTCTCCGGGTTGTACCATTTATTATATCAGTATGTTTCTTAGTCCCTTGTCTCTTGTGTATGATCATGCATAATTTATAAACTAGCCTTTCATTTTCAGTTTGTTCGCTTTGCAATGGCCAAACAATTCAGTACCTGCAACTGGGCTCGTTCACAGGTTACTGAGGCTCAACTGGATGAGATGGTTAACATCGGCTCTCTGCCTAAGAAAACGGAGATCAAATGGCGAGTCCCAGGAACTGAGAATCCTCCAGCCCCAAGACAAGGCGAAGTGGTAATCTTTGTTGACCTTATAGGCCGTGGTTTTAAACCGCCAGGGTCAAAATTTTATCGAGATGTGCTTGCCAGCTTCCAACTGCATCCACAAGATATTGGTCCCAATTCAGTCTCCAACTTATGCAATTTCCAAGTCTTCTATGAAGCCTATTTACAGGAAGAACCAACTGCAGAATTGTTCCGGGATTTCTGTCACTTAAACAGGCGCACAGAGTTTGTGAATGGCCCGAATACAGAGCTTGGTGGTGCTTCAATTGAAAAGCGTTAATAAGTGGAATTTCCTCATGGCAAACAGCATAGCCACCCAAAGGAATGGAACCAAACATGGTTCTATTGCAGAGACACTTCGCCTGAAGATGAGAATCCCCTCCCTGGCTTCCGAGATCATAGATTATCCAATACTCACCCAATGCCACAATGCCTAAGCTCCTCAGAAAGGGCAAAAAATGCTCCTCAAATCGCCAAGCTCCGGGCCTTTATGGCAAATGGTTTAACAGGTGTGGATTTTGTACGCTGTTGGACATCCTGGAGTATCTTGCCGCTAAGCCGGCGTCCCGGTTTAATGTGCGAATATATACCGGTGAGGTTGACGATCCTCAACGCCACTACAACATCCAATTATCTGAGGAAGAAGTTACTGAAGGTGTAAATAAGATTCTGAATGAATCAGAACTGGTCTGTAGTCAAACCGGTCTGAGTCCCTTCTACACCAAGAACAAACAGCCTGCTGTAAGCATTACACTTCCTCTTCATCTCTAATATCTTTGACTTATACAAGCTGTTAACCCTTCTTCTTTATATGAATAGGGTGATGACCCCTTCTGGAAACGGAAATCCATAGAGAAAGCGGCAAAGCCAACTGGAGACAAAGTGGCCAAGCCAACACGGCCGAAGACCAAAGCCGTAAAACGGACGTCAAAGCGAAAAATGACTGGCCGGATTAACATGGAGCTTGATGATGATACTGATGACCCAGAAGCTGAGGTAGAACTTGACTCACTTGGCTCTCTTTTTATGCATCTTGTTAACAATGATCTTCCTCAGGAGGAGGCCGAAGCTAGTCAGGCTGAGGATGTAGAGGTAATTACCCTTTCCTCCGGTTCAGACTCTATGCCAACACAAAAACCTCGCCAAACATTCTGGAAAGTAAGCTTTTCTCATCCTCTTGCTCACTTAGATCCAACATTTATTTTGAAGACTCAACAGCATGAGGCTCGCCGGACATCTCGGCACAGTGGCCAATAGGTCACCTCTACCGGTTTACCTGATACTCCGGTTCGGAAACGTCGGTCTGAGGTCTCTCCTACTTCTGACCATTCTTACCCCAAGGCAGGTTATTTCAGACAGCCTCTTAATCCGTCTGATTCAAATTATCAGGTGACACCTCGTTCCTCTTCTGGTGAATCAACAACAACTCAACTCCCCCCTTTGAAAATTGTTGCTGGGTGAGTTACGAAAAACCTTTCCTTTCAATGCGCCCTACATCTTTTGAACAGGATGTTAACCCTTTTTATTCTGTTTGCAGGGCCAAAGCCAGACCCAGCAAGAAAGCTCGGGTCACCAATCCGCCAGAAGACCTTGTTGCTGAAGAAGGAGAACCAAGAGTTGAACCGGAGCAAACAGGTGAACCGGAAGTCCTCCATCCTAAAACAACTTTTGATGATCCTCCCCTTGACGGCCAACATACTGACGAACCCACAGATGTTGAGCCTGCCGTCCCTGATGCTGAACCGGCAGAACCAAACCGGGCTAATCCAATGAAAGACACTGAAATTCCATCATCATCCGCCCAAAATCCTGAAGGCCAAGGTGATGACGTTATTATTACTGGAGCAGGCCACATTTCTCCTGGTCATCCCGTCATTTTGGCTTAGCATAGTGCCAAAGAAGAGCAAATTGCCAGGGATAAAGGTAAATGGAGCAGCGACTTATCAAACTATGCTCATCTTAACGCTGATGAGCTTCATTCTAGCTTCTTGAACCGTCTCCACTCAAACTGGGAGTATGAAGCCGGTTTGGTGAATTTGATGAAAGAACGATATGAGGTAAATTCTTCTCCCTTGCACATTGACTTATAGCTGAAATACTATTCCAAGTAGCCCCCAAGAGCCGTTTTATGATTCTCAATCATAAACCGGGTCTTTGTAACACTTTAAGCATCCCATCATTAATCTTTGCCAAGGCATGTCTTCAATCATAGATAAAACTCATGTTTGAAAAATTAGATAACATTCTGTAGCATAGCCTCCAAAGGCCAGTTTAACTTGGCAAGTTAATCCGGTTTTTATTCCACACCGCCAGTTTAGAACAAACGTACATTAGCCCCCAAGTGTCAAGGATAATGCTTGCATTGTTCTGGAGACTTGCATAGAAGGTAGTATTTGAGAGCAAATAAGCATTAGCCCCCAAGTATGAAGTGGATAACTTGTTATATGCTTTATACTTAGTGACTATATATGTTGTTTTGTTGAAGATACCTTCAATGTTGCAGGCTGAACTGAGAAGTAAAGATGCCAAAATCTCTGACTTGCAAGAAATGTGAAGTCGCAACAAGCCGAAGCTGCAAAAGCCAAAGAGGAGCTGACCCAGGCCCTGGCCGGAATGGAAAAATTGAAAGAATCCTTCAATCAAGATCGTGCTGCATGGGAAACTGAAAAAGCCGGTTTGACCAAAAGAGCCGTAGATGCGGAGGAAGCCCTGAAACCCGTGGCTGAAGAACTAGCCGGTTTGAAGCGCCAAATCAATGCTATGACCTCCGCTATTTTTGGTAAATATCTGTTTATGTATGTTGCATCAGTCAATGAATCTTAAAACTGACCACGATGTTGAAAAAAATCTTTGGCAGGAACTCGGATCACTCATCTTGGTGCAGATATGCGGATGAAGCTCAAAGCGGCATACACATTGGTTGAGCAGCTATACTCTGGATCTCAGTGAACCATTAGTACAGCAGCTTATAACAAACCAGCGCCAACGTTGACTAAGGAAACCCTTGAGAAGCTGGGCATGTTACCGGCGCGTATTGCCGAGTTAAAAAGAGCTGCTGGAAGAGCCGGAGCATTAACCGCCCTTATTCGGGCTAAGGCCTGGATTCCAGATCTTGAAGCGGAGGATATCATTAAAGGGTTTCCAGGCGTGAAGGAAGACGGTTCAAACTTTGACAATGATGATCTTCGGCGGCCGACCAAACAGATGCGGCCAGCGGCCAGCAAATTAGCTGAAGACACCGATTTGTCCCATTTTCAACCGTTTTATGATGCAGAAGGGAAAAGACAGCCAGCCAAAATCCATGAAGTCGAAGAACTTGTGCCTCCGATTGGTAAGCACACTTACACCCCTGATATTAACCCTTCTGATCTTATCCATGAAGAAGCAGTATTCCAAGCTTTAACCAGAATCGACTAGTCAACGACTGATTTCTAGCGGCTGGGGCGGGATGAAGAAGTGCGTACACCAACTGATCTGCAACCGTCAAACTGTCGTGATGAAGAATCCTGATCCGGTCGCCGGTTTATATGGCTACTGTGAAAACCAATGGCACTATTGAGCCGCTTTAAAGCTTCATGTAATAGGATAGCTGAAACTTTGTTTATCTGCCATGCCATCGAGCATGCTTCATAGCCCTTTGTGACAACCTGTGCCACCCTTCAGGATATATTTTATGCATAGTCTATGATGACATGCCTTCCTGGGTACAAAAAACTTAAAAGTGTCTAGCAGTTTACCGCTAAACATGTCATAATATCCAAGAAGTATATAGTACTTGAGCTGAATAATCAAGTGTTTGTACAAAAAATAATGTATAGAACATACCTCATTGAGTGAGCAAACGTGTATACAGCAAAGGTGTTTAACACCAACCCGACATGTTTGATAATCTCATCTTCATAATGCTGGTCTATCTATTAAACCAGACTGGTATACCTACCGGATTTTCTTCATAACACTCGTGATTTAGTCAAACTATACCGGGTCAGTGACCACCGGTTTATAACTGATCATGAGCCAACAACTGGTGGTTGGAAAGCAAGCCGGATCAAGGATGCCGATTTACCAAGAAAAATACTTATGATTTTCAACAAACAAAGTTCAAATAGGAAAATATGCAAGGCTTTTTACGAGCTGCCAGGCTCCAAATCGAGGCTTTTCATGGGCTGCCAGGCCTTTGAGTTAAACCATTTAAAAAAGCCTTTTAAGATGGGCCTCCAATTAACCAATCACCATTTTAAGTATCACAAGTTCAGGGTCTGTAAAAGATTGACTTATCAAACGTTCGATGGGTCATGCCAGGATTACCTGGATAGGAGTGGCTTACTTGATGAATACACCAGGCTTCCAAGCCGTGGCTTGATAGCCAATTACGAGGGTCCTTTCAAACTCTTTGTTGCTTTGCAAAAAAGAGCCCCCAAGTAACTTTTGAGCGATGCTCAGCGTGTGCCTATGTTTGAGTTTGTACAGTGTACAATACTCTCTTTGGCTCCACAAATTTTTCCTTGTGTGGCTGAAATGCCTATCAAGAGGTGTAGTTGTGGTTCAAACATGACCAAACCCCCTAGTGATTTTCTTTATCTTTATGCAGTTGCTAAATTCGGTTTAACAAAGACTCCGGTTTGACCGTTAACTTGTAAAAGCACACATATGATATAAGAAAGAACAGATACCCCGCTTATAATGGAGGCTCCGGTTTATTATATGGTATATACACTATCATAAATATGTACAGGTGAAAAAGCCTATGGCTTCAAGTATAGTAAGGCCGAAGGAGAGCTATGTTCCATGGCCGCTTTGTCTCCTCCTCTGATTGACGTGAGTCTTCATGCTCTCGAACATCAATGAGGTAGTAGGATCCGTTGTGCAGATTTTGGCTGACCACGAAGGGTCCTTCCCAAGGGGGGGATAACTTATGCATATCAGTCTGATCCTGGATGAGCCAGAGCACCAAATCACCTTCTTGAAAGGTCCTAGTTTTAACCCGGTGGCTGTGATAACGTCGAAGATCTTGTTGATAAATCGCCAAACGCGCTGCTGCAAGATCCCGCTCTTCATCCAATATGTCCAGAGAATCCTGACGTGCCTTCTCATTATCAGCTTCAACATAAGCTGCTACACGGGGCGAATCTTGACGGATGTCACTAGGAAGAACTGCCTCTGCTCCATAAACCATGAAGAAAGGCGTGTAACCCGTAGATCTATTGGGTGTGGTGTTGATGCTCCATAACACAGAAGGTAGCTCCTGGACCCAACAACCCGGCGTCCACTTTAAGGGAACCATAAGCCTTGGTTTGATACCCCGCAGAATTTCTTGATTTGCCCTTTCCGCTTGACCATTAGATTGGGGGTGAGCCACTGATGCTAGATCAAGCCGGATGTGCTCATGTTGACAGAATTGTTCCATCTCTCCTTTTCACAAGTTAGTGCCATTATCTATTATAATGCTATGTGGAAAGCCAAACCAGAATATCACCTTTTTGATGAATTGAACCGCTGTGGCTGCATCACACTTGCTGACTGGCTCTGCCTCTACCAATTTAGTGAATTTATCAACTGCTACTAACAGATGGGTCTTCTTGTCCTTGGAGCGCTTGAAGGGTCCAACCATATCCAGCCCCCAAGTGGCAAACGGCCACGTAATTGGAATCATCCGCAACTCTTGAGCCAGAACATGCGCACGGCGGGCAAACTTTTGATATCCATCACATCTTTTGACTAAATCCTTCGCATCAGCATGGGCCGTCAACCAGTAAAAACCGTGGCGAAAAGCTTTAGCAACCAACGACTTTGAACCGGCGTGATGACCGCAATCCCCTTCATGAATTTCTCGCAAAATCTCACAACCTTCTTGAGGAGAAATGCATCGTTGAATCGCTCCTGAAACACTGTAACGATGTAACTCCCCATTGAGTATGGTCATGGACTTGGAACGCCGGATTATCTGTCGAGCCAACGTTTCCTGAGCTAGTAACTCGCCTCGGTTCATGTAATCCAGATATGGGATCGTCCAATCCGGTATGGCATGCAAAGCTGCCACCAATTGAGCCTCCGGATCAGGAACAGCCAAATCTTTTTCGGTTGGTATTTTGACTGACAGATTGTGCAACACATCAAGAAAGACATTGGGCGGAACCGGTTTACGTTGGGAACCAAGACGACTTAAAGTGTCCTCCGCTTCATTCTTCCGCCGGTCTATATGGTCCACCTAATAACCTTTAAAGTGACCAGCCACTGTGTCCACCTCTCGTCGATATGCAGCCATGAGTGGGTCCTTAGAATCACAAGTGCCAGACACTTGCTGAGCCACTAGATCTGAATTGCCGAAGCACATAACCCGGCTCAAATTCATCTCTTTAGCCATCCGAAGACCGTGGAGTAAAGCCTCATATTCAGCTGCATTGTTAGTACAAGGGAACATTAAACGGAGGACATAACAAAACTTATCACCTCGTGGGGAAGTTAATACGACTCCAGCCCCCAAACCCTCTAGCTGTCTGGACCCATCAAAATGAATAGTCCAACATGTATTATCTGGTTTCTCCTCCGGTGCCTGTAACTCCGTCCAATAGTTGATGAAATCTACGAGTGCCTGGGACTTGATCGCCGTGCGGTGTATATATCTGAGCCCGTGGGGTCCAAGCTCAATGGCCCACTTGGCAATCCGGCCAGTTGCCTCTCTGTTTTGAATGATGTCACCCAGAGGAGCTGAACTGACTACTGTGATAGGGTAGCCCTGAAAATAGTGTTTGAGCTTCCGGCTTGCCATAAACACCCCATACACCAGTTTCTGCCAATGCGGATACCTCTGCTTTGACTCAATGAGCACCTCACTGATATAATAAACCGGCCGTTGAACCGGATACTCTTTGCCAGGCTCTTTGCGCTCTACCACAATGGCTACGCTGACAGCCCGGGCATTAGCAGCCACATATAATAATAGGGGCTCTTTATCGGTCGGTGCTGCCAGCACGGGCGGTTCCACGAGCTGTTTCTTCAGATCTTCAAACGCCTTATCAGCTGCTTCACTCCAGACAAAGTTATCCGTTTTCTTGAGCATCTGATATAAGGGAATGGCCTTCTCTCCAAGGCGGCTGATAAACCGGCTCAAGGCTGTAATCCGGCCGGCCAGACGTTGCACATCGTTAATACACGCCGGTTTAGCCAAGGACGTAATCGCTGCAATCTTTTCCGGATTAGCCTCAATGCCTCTGTTTGAAACTAGAAAGCCTAAGAGCTTGCCTGCCGGGACACCAAAAACACACTTCTCCGGATTCAGCATCATCTTGTAGACCCGGACATTGTCAAAAGTTTCCTTCTTTCTGGATTTGACCACAATATCATCTACATACGCATGGACATTGCGCCTAATTTGCTTATGAAGGCAATTCTGAACACATCGCTGGTAAGTTGCCTGGGCACTCTTGAGTCCAAAGGGCATGGAAACATAGGAGAAGGCTCCAAAGGGAGTTATAAAGGTTCTCTTCTCCTGGTCCTTAACTGCCATTTTGATCTGATGATAACCAGAGTAAGCATCCAAAAAACACAAACGATCACAACCCACCATGGCATCAATTAAGTGATCAATGTGAGGGAGAGCAAAGGGGTCTGCAGGGCAAGCCTTGTTTAAATCTGTGTAGTCTAGACACATGCGCCAAGTGCCGTTTTTCTTAAGAACCACCACCGGATTGGCTAACCACTCTGGATGAAAAACTTCAACAATAAACCCAGCAGCCAACAAACGGGCGACCTCTTCACCTATAGGCTTGCGCCTTTCCTCGTTGAAGCGGCGGAGGAACTGTCGGACCGGTTTAAATTTCGGATCAATGTTGAGTGTGTGCTCAGCGAGTTCTCTTGGTACACCTGGCATGTCAGAAGGTTTCCATGCAAAGATGTCCCGATTCTCACGGATGAACTCGATGAGCGTGCTTTCCTATTTGGGATCCAGGTTAGCGCTGACGCTGAACTGTTTGGATGAATCGCCAGGGACAAAGTCAACCATCTTAGTGTCTGTAGCTGATTTGAACTTCAATGCTGGATCATGTTCCGTGGTTGGCTTTTTTAAGGAGGTCATGTCTGCCGGATCAACTTGCTCCTTATAGAATGTTAACTCCTCCATGGCACAAACCGACTCAGCATAAGCCGCACCGCCTTCTTCACACTCCAAAGCAATCTTTCTACTTCCATGTACTGTGATAGTCCCCTTATGACCTGGCATTTTAAGCTGGAGGTAAACATAACATGGCCTTGCCATAAACTTAGCATAAACCGGCCACCCAAACAGAGCGTGGTACGAACTTTTGATCTTCACCACCTCAAATGTCACTGTTTCTGACCTTGAATCGTAGTCATCTCCAAAAGCTACCTCCAAAGCTATCTTACAAACAGGATATGCAGACTTACCAGGCACCACACCATGAAATACCGTATTCGACGGTTCAAGATCCTTATCTGTCAACCCCATATGGCGGAATGTATCATAATACAAAATATTGATACTACTTCCCCCATCCATGAGCACTTTAGTGAACTTGTATCCCCCAACTTGAGGGGCTACCACCAAGGCCAAATGACCTGGATTATCAACCCGGGGCGGGTGATCCTCTCTGCTCCACAAAATAGGTTGCTCCGACTAGCGTAAATACTGAGGTACTGCCGGCTCAACAGAGTTGACTACCCTTTTGTGAAGCTTCTGATCACGTTTTCACAAACTAGTAGTGAAGACATGATATTGCCCGTTGTTCACCTGTTTGGGATTGCTCTGATAACCCGACTGCTGCTGCTGCTGCTGACTCCCCTGATTGTTGTAACCTCCCTGGTTGCCTTGGTATCATTGATTGACGTGTCCGGTTTGATTGCCTGGAAACCCTGAACCGGAACAACCGCCTCCGTAACCCGGCCCGTGGAAACCTCCCCCTGAACCGCCGGGCGGGCCGTTGTCATATTGGAACATATTGGAATTCTTGAATTCCCGCATGATATAACAATCTTTCCAGAGATGTGATGCCGGTTTCTCCTTTGATCCGTGCTTTGGACAAGACTGATTTAACAAACGCTCCAAATTGTTGCCTGGACCTCCACCCCTCTGGGCAACTTGCCTTTACGGTGCTGGCCATTCTCCTGCGCATTGGTATTTGCGACAAAGTCCAAACCACTGTCGGCCTTGCGCTTACTAGCGTTACCATGGCATGCCGGATTGTGTTGCTGGCCTTTGGCATTGATGGTCTTCTTACCCTTCTCCGGTTTGTCCTCCTCTGAATCCGGATCCTTGGTATTATCTGAATCGGCGTATTTAACCAAAGCAGCCATGAGTGTTGACATGTCGTTGTAGTGACGTTTGAGCCTTCCCAACTTCTGTTTCAACGGTTTGAAACCGCAATTACCCTCTGACGTTAACACTGCGGTGTCTGCGTTGATACGATCTGACGAATGCAAAATCGCCAAGACCCGTTTGACCCAATGGGTCGTGGACTCCCCATCCTCTTGGACACAAGCGGCCAGATCTACGATTGACATCGGCTGCTTACACGTATCCTTGAAGTTCTGGATAAACCGGTGCTTCAATTCGGCCCATGATCCAATAGAGTTGGTTGTCAAGCTCTTCAACCAAGTGCGAGCTATTCCTTCCAACATCATGGTGAAATATTTAGCACACACCGCCTTGTCCACATCTAACATCTCTATTGCCATCTCATAGCTCTCTACCCATGCCTCTGGCTGCAAATCGGCGGTATAATTTGGTACCTTACGAGGTCCCTTGAAATCCTTGGGTAGTCACACATTACGCAAAGCAGGAGATTAACATGGTACCCCTAAGGAACTGGACATCGCCCCTTGCTCCACGGAGGTAGTGGGGTGAACTGGAGTATGCTGTCGTGCCTCGTGTCGAGCTGTCAACTCGGCCTCTCGACGTGCGCGGCCATGATCCACAACATCTTGCGCATTAGCTCCTCCCCCAGCCGGGTTGTTCCCTCGTGGTGAATTTCAGCGGCGTGCACTACTGGACACGGCCGGTTCGTCTTCCACGTGTCAGCTATAACTCTGGCTTGGGCGGGGTGTGGAGTGAATCCTTTCACGGCTGTGTGAATATGCTTGCTGTTGATTTAGTGTTGTCTGAAGGAGATCCCTGGCCCGACGTGCTTGCACTGCAACTGGTGACTCGCCGTCGGTTGGGAGGGCCGCCAGGCGTGACGCAGCGGCCACAATGTTGTCCGATGAGTTGGAATAATGCCCGGGTGGCTTTGATGGTACAACACTGTTCCGGTGAGGCAGGTCCGTCGTGCGCGGCTGAACCGACGCTCCTGCTCCCGGCGCCCCCGTCTGGTTTAGTGTGGGTTGGTTACCAGCTCCTGCACCTGGCATGTTGAAAATATTCTGCGGCTCATAAACCGACGGGAGATGTGATCGATACCTTCTTCTCAGGACTTCCTCTGAAGCATTCTGATCCAGTCTAATCCGGTAAGCCTGTGCTTCCAACTCGGCCCGCTCCATAGCCATCCTGGCGTTCTCTGCTGCTAGGTCTGCCTTGGCCTGGGCTATCTAATCTTTCACCTTTGCAATCTCCACATCGTGCTGATCCCTGGCTGCTGCGTCTACCTCCGCGGACATCAATGTTGCCAGAGCGTCGAACAAATCAGATAAGACTTGGGCCGGAGGTGGCGCCGAGCTTCCTGCCCCTGCTGGTGTGGCCGTTGTTGAACCAGAGAGCATTGCTGCGGCGGTAGATGAATGAGGCACCGATTGTGTGCTGGCCATGAAGATGGCGGCCCGGTTTGGCAGACCAGGGGAATCCGGAATACTGTTGCCCTCGGATCCTCCCTCAATCCGGTTGTCCTGCAACTGGTAAAGCGATTCGGTTTCTCCAGAAGACTCGTCATCAGAGCAGACTACGGTTTCTCCTTCGGACACTGGTTCGTCCTCGTGCCCTGATCCATGGACGACACCTACGAAAACATGCCTTGCCTCGGGCTGAACCGGCGAAAGACTTGCATGCCGAGCCGTTTCGATGATGTCGGTGCAGATGTCCGGCTCGGGGGCCAGTTCGCCGATCTTACCGATGAAGACGTGAATCCCACCAAAGGGGACCCGGTACCCGTATTCGATTGAATCGGCCTCGGGACCCCATCCTGCGTTATCGATGTAGAGCTTGCCGCGGCGACTCTTCGTCATCCGGCCCACAACGTATCCCTTAAGTCCATCGAAGCTGCCCTTCAAGAACTCGAAACCATCGTGCGATAGCCCCACGGTGGGCACCAAATGTCGTGGGTTTGTCACGGCAGATGTCCTCGTGAAAGGACTTAGTTGTGGAGCCATCGCAATGGGTTAGCTTAAAGGGGTTAAACCGGACAAGGCGACACGGGAGTGTATACTAGTTCGGCCCCTTCGATGAAGGTAAAAGCCTACGTCTAGTTGTGATTGGTATTGCTAGGGTTTCGAAGGCCAGGGAACGAATCCACTTTGTCTTGCTTTTGAGTTCTTGTTCCTAAACCGCGGCCATGTCGTCCCTTTGTATACATAGGTTGACGCCCACTGGGCTACGGAGTCCCGAAGCCGGTTTATAAACGTATCCGGTTCGGCCTCTCTCTTTCTATCTTACTATACAAGTTACATGAGTAGGCCGGGTTACATTTACATACTGTAACTCGCCTTTGGGCCCTCCGTAAAGCGCTAGCATCTTTACGTCTTCATGGGCTTCTAATCTTCAAGGAGTCAACCCGGCTACATAAGGCCGGTTTACGTACAATAGTAATATCCCCAAGAATACCCGATAAAAAAATAAGAAGAGGAAGAAGAAGAAAAAAGAGGAGAAGAAGAAAGGAATAGAGGAGGAGAATTATTCTATTTCTTCTTCTTCTCCTCTTTGTTTTCTTCTTTTTCATCTTCTTATTTATTTCTCCTCTTCTTCCTCTCCTCTTCTTCTTATTCTTCTTCTTCTTCTTCTCCTTCTTTCTCTTCTTATTTTCCTTTTTTCTCTCCTTTTTCTTCTAAATATTTCATATACATAAATGACTTTGATCATACACAATTTTCCTATACTTACACAGTATGAACATATACATAAATTGACAAAGAAAATTCTATGAACAAAAAAATCATAAAGATTCTATGAACAAAAATACAATAGAAAAAAATCATAAAAATTCTATGAAGAAAATCTAAACTACACATCTAAATTAATACAACTAAATTAACTACACATCTAAACTACACATCCAAATTAATACAACTAAATTACAACATCTATATATAGGGGGCACAGCGGCGGCCATTACAGGGAGGAGGAGGGGTTCGGCGGGCAGCGCTCACAGGGTGCGCGGCGACAGCGACGAGGAGGCAGGGCCGACGGTGTCGGGGCAGGGGTGGCGCGGGGCGGCGATGGCGTCGGTCCGGGGCGGCATGGCGTCGGGGCGGCTTGGGATGGCTTCGGGGCGACACGTCGGAGGCAGGGGCGACGACTGTAATGGCGAGACAGGGGGGTAGCCTGGCGGGGTCGCGGCGGGGGAATGAGCAACTGAACGAAAAATTTACAAGTCCTGCTTATATAGACGAGGCATTGGTTGGTGCCACAAACCGGCACAAACCGGCACCAATGCTCCCTTTAGTCCTGGTTGGTGCCACCAGCCGGGACCAAAGGTCAGTTTTTGGCAGCCCAAAAGGCGGGAAGCGACTGCCTTTGGTCGCTGTTCGTGGCACCAACCGGTACCAAAGGGGGGCATTCGTACCGGTTGGTGCCACTAACCGGTTCCAATGCCCCCCTTTAGTCCCCTGTTGGTGGCGCCAACCGGGACCAAAGGTCTTGTTCTGCCCGTGCCCAAATGTTTAGTCCCACCTCGCTAGCTGAGAGGGGCGCAGTGGGTTATAAGCCCCACTGCCGCACCCCTCTCGAACTCCTCTCCATTGCAGGATTTCGGGCCTAATTGTCACTTGTATGCCCGATGGGCCTACTGGGCCTTCTGCGGGCCTGAAACCTGGCCCATGGATGGGTTTCTAGTCGTATTCAGGCCGTGGAGGCCCAGTAGGTGGCGTATTTTTATTTTCTCCCTGTTTTTTGTTTTTTTGCTTTATTTATTTTGCTTTGTTTCTACTTACAACAAAAAACTTATTTTATTTTATTTTGCTATTAAAGTTTCTAACAAAAAAGTTCTTTACGAAAATTCCTTCTGCTTTTAATGATTTTGAACAGAAAATACTTTGATAATTTTAGTTGCATCAATTTTATATGTAATTTTAGTTTCAATAATAATAGAGATTGCTTATAATGTTTTGAACAGAAAATACTTTGATAATTTTAGTTTCATAAATTTTATTTATGTTATTAAAGTTTATTTTATTTTGTTTTACTTATATATTTTATTAAAGTTTATATTATTTTGTTTCTAATTACTTATTTAATTTATCTTATGATAATTCTTTTTGCTATTAAAGTTTGTAACAAAAAAGTTCTTTATGAAAATTCTATATAATTTTAGTTGCATAAATTCTATATAATTTTAGTCTCAATAATACTAGAGGTTTATAAAGTGCAACATTCAAAGCATTTCAACAAAACATTCAAAGCATTTCAACAAAACAGATAATTTGTTTCGAGATATCAGGGTTTCATACGGAAACTCGTCTGTTACAACATGCATTTCAAATGAACTAGGAAAAGGTTCAAAGTTGGCATGGTATCATCATAATAGTTGTGGACAAAAAGTCTTCACTTTTTCTTCGCTTGTGTGCTTTACTTATTGCGTCGTAACCATGGATAATCTTCATTGTTTATCAGGATGCTTGGGTCAGCCTTGACTTTGAAGGGAGGAATTTCATGAAGCTTTTCATAATCTTCGGACATGTCTATCTTGCCCTCCACTCCCACAATGTCCCTTTTTCCTGAAAGAACTATGTGGCGCTTTGGCTCATCGTATGATGTATTTGCTTCCTTATCTTTTCTTTTTCTCGGTTTGGTAGACATGTCCTTCACATAGGTAACCTGTGCCACATCATTGGCTAGGGCGAACGGTTCGTTAGTGTACACAAGATTGTTCAGATCCACTGTTGTCATTCCGTACTGTGGGTCATCTGTGCCCCGCCTCCTGACAGATTGACCCATTTGCACTTAAACAAAGGGACCTTAAAATCATGTTCGTACTCAAGTTCCCATATGTCCACTATGTAACCATAATATGTGTCCTTTCCCCTCTCGGTTGCTGCATCAAAGAGGACACCGCTGTTTTGGTTGGTGCTCTTTTGATCTTGGGCGATCGTGTAAAATGTATTCCCATTTATCTCGTATCCTTTATAAGTCAATATAGTCGAAGATGGTCCCCTGGACAACGCGTAAAGCTCATCACAAATAGTGTTGTCACCTCTGAGACGTGTTTCCAACCAACTGCTGAAAGTCATGATGTGTTCACATGTAATCCAGTCGTCACACTGCTCCGGGTGTTTGGAGCGCAGACTGTTCTTGTGTTCATCAACATACGGGGTCACCAACGTAGAGTTTTGTAGAACTGTGTAGTGTGCTTGAGACCAAGAATGCCCGTCCCTGCATATTATTGTGTCTGCTCCTAGCGTGCCTTTTCCAGTCACTCTCCCATCATACTGTGATTTAGGGAGACCTATCTTCTTAAGGCCAGGAATGAAGTCAAGACAAAATCCAATGACATCCTCTGTTTGATGGCACATGGAGATGCTTCCTTCTGGCCTAGCACGGTTACGAACATATTTCTTTAGGACTCCCATGAACCTCTCAAAGGGGAACATATTGTGTAGAAATACGGGGCCCAGAATGACAATCTCGTCTTCTAGATGAACTAGGAGGTGCGTCATGATATTGAAGAATGATGGTGGGAACACCAGCTCGAAACTGACAAGACATTGCGCCACATCACTCCTTAGCGTTGGTATGATTTCTGGATCGATCACCTTCTGAGATATTGCATTGAGAAATGCACATAGCTTCACAATGGCTAATCGGACATTTTCCGGTAGAGGCCCCCTCAATGCAACCGGAAGCAGTTGCGTCATAATCACGTGGCAGTGATGACACTTAGGTTCTGGTACTTTTTCTCTGGAATATTTATTATTCCCTTTATATTCGACGAGAAGACAGTCAGGACCTTCATACTGAGCAGGCATTCAAAAAAGATTTCCTTCTCTTCTTTGCTTAGAGCGTAGCTGGCAGGACCTGCATACTGCTTTGGAGGCATGCTGTCTTTTTCGTGCAAACGTTGCAGGTCCTCCCGTGACTCAGGTGTATCTTTTGTCTTCCCATACACGCCCAAGAATCCTAACAGGTTCACGCAAACGTTCTTCATCACGTGCATCATGTCGACTGAGGAGCGTACCTCTAGCTCTTTCTAGTAGGGTAGGTCCCAAAATATAGATTTCTTCTTCCACATGGGTGCGCGTCCCTCAGCGTCATTCGGAACAGCTAGTCTGCCGGTACCCTTTCCAAATATTATGTGTAAATCAGAGACAATATCAAGTACGTGATCACCGGTACGCATGGTGGGCTTCTTCCGGTGATCTGCCTCGCCTTTGAAATGTTTTGTCAGGACCCCGACTCAATGCCACATCGATCTAGCATGTAACACCTCATATCACTTTGTGGCCTCACGCACGGTATTCCCACGGGTGTCGCCTTACCTTTACCCGGGACCGTTTGCGCCTGTTGGCACACGTATATGACAGTGTCGCTAGCATCCATATGATAAGGAGCCCGGGCTGACATGGCTAGTCGTAAACCCAAAGTGGCACAAACTTACAGGGACAGGCATCCATGACCCAGCATCGAACGTGTCGGTCATCAGCGAGTGAATCCAGGCTGTAGCACTGGGCTAGCAGGACTCCGGTGAACCGGGCTGTAGCGGGCTAACATGACTCCGGTATTCATCGCGTGACATTTCCCCGAAGGGACAGACACATGAACGAAGAAGGACACATGCCGGCCACCCTAAGTGTTCCGGAGCAGTAGCAAGCTACCATGGCTCGGTGGAAACACTAGGAGACATTTCCCCATAAGAGAGGCTACTAAAGATAAACAACTAGATGGTCAGATCCCACACATACCAAGCATTTCAATAACATACACACAATATGCTCGATATGTGCAAATACAACATGGCATCACAACATGACTCTACGACTCAAGTAATTTATTCAATAGGCTCCGAGGAGCGAGATATTACAAACATGGGTCTCATGACCCAACAATCAGAGCATACAAATCAAAGCACATGCGGAAGCTTATCATGTCTGGGTACAGACATCTATAAATGAAAAAGGCTGAGAAGCCTGACTATCTACCAGATCCTGCCGAGGGCACAAGAACGTAGCTGAGGTAACAAGCTAAACGTCGAAGTCCACGTGGAACTACTAGCGAGACCAAAGTCTCTCTGCAAAAACATAAAATAGGCAAACGTGAGTACAAATGTACCCAGCAAGACTTACATCAGAACTATCTACATATGCATCATTATCAACAAAGGGGATGGTGGGGTTTAACAGCAGCAAGCAACCTTTGACTCGGTGGTTATCCTAAACTACGACTGCAAGTAACTCTTTTGAGGTGGCGCACACGAGTCCACATATTCACCATATCAATACACCACTATGGATCCGCTCCCGTCTCCCTACGAGAGCGCCATCCATAGCACTCACGCTTATCTTGCGTATTTTAGAGTATCCACTTTCACTTGTCTATGAACTTATATAAGCAACCCAGAAGTCCTTTTCCGCGGACACGGCTATTCGAATAGATGATGTTAACCCTGCAGGGGTGTACTTCTTCACACACGCTCTCACCACTTACCGCCGTTTACACGACATGTACTCGGCAACCTTCAAGCGGAAGCCCAACATGGGTGTCGGCCACGGCCTACCTAAACACTCGAGTCTCTAGTCCAGGTTTATCGCCTATTTGGGTTCCATCCATGAGGAGATCCGGCCGGAGTTTCGCTCACAGCCCCAAACGATGTGAACAGGGTTCCCGAGACACCAAACGGGCGCCCGGTACACTGTGCCACGTGCCTACCGCATCACAGCCCACCCCTACGGTCAGCGCTGTGCACGGCCTCCAGCATACTACAAACACCAGAAACTACTTGCAACTCCTGGACAGAGGACAAGGGTGATCAAGAAGCCGAGAGGGTCCATTGGTTTCGGGCCCAATGCGTGGTAGTAGCTGAATCATGGATCACAAACACAGAACTCTGTTCCTGAGGACGGCTGCAATGAGACAACCCACCATGTACTCCTACATGGCCTCTCACCGCAACCTTTACCAAATCGTATTCACACACTTAGCTCACACACAGTAGGACATGTTCACACACCTCTGATTCATCCCCGATGAATCAGACCTGACTCAACTCTAAACAGTAGCAGGCATGACAAACAAGCATGAATGAGTAGGCACAACAGGGCTCAAACAACTCCTACTCATGCTAGTGGGTTTCATCTATTTACTGTGGCAATGACAGGTCATGCAGAGGATAAAGGGGTTCAGCTACCGCAGCAAGTAACAGATGAATCGATGTTGTCCTAATGCAGTAAAAGAGAGCAGGAGCGAGAGAGTGGGATTTTATCGGAATGAACAAGGGGGTTTTGCTTGCCTGGCACTTCTGAAGATAACATTGAGTCTTCATCAGTGTCAACGATCACATCGTCGGTACAACGTCTACCGAGGGAGAACAACACCGGCAAACACAGAAGAAACACGATCAATGCAGTGCACAATATGATGCATGCTATGACATGGCAATATGAATGTGTTTTGGGCTAATGCATCTAGCAACACGTTAAATGGGGTTGGTTTGAATACAAGATTCAAATTCAAACTCCATGTGTGAGAGTTTAAATGCCATTTATTTGATTTGTGCTAAACAGAAGCTATAAGTTGTTCTAACATGCATGAAAATGGTACAGATGGATTCCTTGAATTTTTCTGATAATTTTTCATATATAAATTATTTAATTTGGAGTTACGGTTGAATTTCTATGATTTATTGAAGTTTAGGGCATTTTCCGAAGTTTCCTGAATATTAATAATTCCAGTAATTCATTAATGCATCAGCCTGACGTCAGTGTGACGTCAGCAGGTCAACAGGGGCTGGTCCGGGTCAAACTGACCTGTGGGCCCTGCGTGTCAGTGTCTGGACTAACTAACCTAATTAAAATTAACCCTAACTAACTTGGTTAGCCGGGCGGGGCCCGCATGTCAGTGAGTCAGTGGCTTAACTGAAATTAGTTATTAACTAACCAAAAGTTAGCAGGGGCCGGGCCCACCTGTCATCGACCCAGGGGAGGTCAAACCCCTGGTCAACAGGGCCTAACCCGCCGGCGGTTCGTCGCCGGTGGCAACAGACGCGGCGAAGGGCTCGGGCTCGCTCCTCCGGCGTCCAAATGGACGGAGGAGAGCAGCTACGGAGAGCTGGAGCTCACCCGCGCCCGTTTCAGCAAGCAGCAGCAGCTAGGGCGGCCGGAGACGATGGCCTCGAGCTCGGCAGCGGCGGCCGGAGCTCGGGCATGCTCGGGATTGCGTTGGGGTGCACGGGGAGGACGGTGGTGGGGTGATATGTGCTACTGGGAGCGTGCTGAGCACGATGGAGTGCTCGGACACGAGCTCCAGTGACTAGCGCGGCGGCGGTGACATCGCCGGCGGTGGTAAGCTCGCGGCTCCGGCGGATTTGATAGCTACGCGGGGCAAACGGGGCAGGGGAGAGAGGGGAAAGATTCCGGTGCACACGCTGAACTCGCAGAGCAGACTAGTGGGCTCGGGGATGGCTTGGTGACGGCGAATCGGACGGCGGCATCCGGCGGCCGTGGTTGGAGAAGAAGGCCGCAAATGTCGTCTTGGGGCCGTCCTGGCTCGTGTAGCTCGAAGAGGAGGGAGAGTAGGTGGCGGCGGCGCCTCTGAGAGCATCGGCGGGGCGAGGCACTAGCTGTGGCCGCAGTGGCAACGAACGGCGGCGGCGGGTGGGTTCGGTGGCTGCGTGCGAGAGAGAGAACAGAGGAGGGGGAAGAGCTCGAGGGAGAGTGAGAGAGCGGTCGAGGCTGCGTGGCATCGTCCAGGGCATTCCAGGGCGACGAGGAGGAAGTAGGAGGTGGCCAGGGGAAGCTGGAGGTGGCCGAGGCAGCGTCGGCGCCCGTCGGCCACGCGCGCTGCCTACTGGCGCGGGGAAGACGACAGGGGGAGGCGCCTGGTGGGCTGGGCCGCTGGAGGAGCTGGGCCAGGTAAGTGGGCGCCAGGTAAGTCCTTCTGCTCCTTTTTTTAATTTTTATTTATCTATTTTGTTCTGTGTTGTTTTAGTTTAGTAAAATACTAAACCATTTTATAAAATCCTGAAAATAGTTATGTGGCTAGAACTAAAATATACCAAACCACATAAAATGTTCCAGTATTTATTGGACATATATTATTTATATATCAAATATATATCCAATGCAAATAGTTATTGAATTAATTCAAAGGCCCAAAATAAATGTTTCAGTCACTTCAAAAATATTGGTTTGCATTTTATTCTTGCCAATATTTTTTCAAGCTGAAAGGAACATTTCCTTGGAAACATTTGAAGCAATTTTTAATGTTGATCATCATTTTTTTTAAATGACTTCTGAGGCTCTCCAATTCCCCAATTCAAATTTAAAGAAATTTAGACATGATGTATGACTGCAATGCCACTAGTTACAAGCAAGCTCTAGGGCTGTGACAACTCACCCCCACTAAACAAAAATCTCGTCTCGATATTCAAGCGTAGGGTAAGATGAAGGGGAAACGCAACTAGTATAATCTTCACGATCCAGGTTGCACTTCAACTGAACGTTGATTCGCTCACCATCATTATCTTGATGTCTTGTTCCGAGAACTCCAACCAACATGACAACGAGAGGAGAAGGGAGCCCTAGAAGGATCAATCTTCTCGAAGGTCGAACGACTCAGGATTAACTCTCGGAATGAGACATAGCAACATCTCTCGAGCTGAGAGACGAAGCACACCTCTAGAGGGATGGAGTGGAACGGATGACAGAGGTTTACTAGGTAGGCAACAATTCCACACCTAAGAAGGTGGTAAACGATTGCCAACGTTGCGAGGAGTTGAGTTGCCATGATACCATAATGATGCACCTTAGGGAAGGTGACTCGTGGAAATATCCCCTTAAGTGGCAAAAAGAATTACCTTTGATTCAAGGATCATTGAAACTCTTTATACCAGCTTAAGGCAAATCATAATCAATCATTTAGAGGGGTTCGGTAGAATGGCATACTCGGACTTGGATGATGGGGATCACCTTGTTGAAGACAACGTCATAGATGATTTTGTTTATCATCGGAAATGGATGAGACCCGTGGTAGAATGGCACATTGGTGGTGCAAGCTGGAAACAAAATGCAAATGATGGGAATGATTCTGGTAACAGGGGAAGAACCCAACAATAGAGAGTGAATTCACTGTTTGAAAAGGTCATAGCATTGCCGAGGAAACTGAGAGGAATCCCAGTTAGAGCCGATGATAACACGTAGCGCTTGTGCGTGCTCTCAAGAACTTGAGCATTTCCATATTCATCAGGTTTCACCAACATCCGTGTCAAGGATCCTGACAACACAACGTACTACCATGATGAATGGTGATGGAGGATGCAGATGCAAAGGAAGATAACACCTTCTCAGATTTCACCCTTGGCGGGGCCAAGGAAATAAAATCTGGATGATCGACCGAGAGACATTTAGCACTCCGCTTCTAATGTTTTCCTTGATGTGCTAGTGTAACCCATTCATAGATATGGTTTGATATCTAGAACATCAAGTAAAAAGGTCGGACTTTGGAACACAGAAATCCATAGGGGCAACTAGGGAGTAAATCCTACGAAATCCCTGTGGGGAGGTGGCCAACTTCCTCAAATCAATATACTACAACAGGAGGTCTTCCGGCTGGGTGTGTTGGCCATGACATCCACTTTACCGGTTATCGCGAGACCAATATTATAGTTCTTGGGAAATGTTCCAACCCATCATATCTGCCTGAGACTCAGATCTGGTTGGTGTCAGGATATTCCAGACTCATCGAGTCTAGGAAGAAAAACGATAGTTTGCAACACAAATCGACGAGATGATGTTGTGAGATTCTCGGGGAATGAACTACGATAGTAAGCTCCAAAACATGAGCTGGTTCTGCTACAAACATGTGAACACGTTGTCCCAGACAAACATGATCCCATGGTAGTCTTGCAATAAAACACTACCGAGTTCTGGTGGGGAACCATAATTAAGGATATCGAAGTCTTTACGCAAGTCCATGGATTAGATCCCAAGCATAGACTTCTTTTCCTTGAACAAGTCAATCAGTGGCTTAGTGTGCTAGGGACACATATAGAATGAAGGTTGCAAGCCTCCAGACTACAGAATACTTCGCACGTGTGCATGACTGATTTGGGATGATTCCAAAGGAAACAAAACAATCTTCCTCGAATTCACGACGGCAACTTACATCAAATGCACGTGAATCAAAGGAAGTCACTTCCTTCATCCAAACATATGCTTCATGAGCTAGCATGAACAAATGCTTTCAAAAGTTTCCAACACTAGCTTAATGTTCAACAAAATCATGGAGGAGATAAGGATATTGTCAATGGACTCAACAACAATTCATCTAGGTTTCCTTTTAAAAGGAATTCCATAGTTAATTGAACACGGTGATAGCATTGGTCGGACCCAAGAATATAACGGTGTATGCTCGAGGAAAAACCACGAGTAAGACAACATTACGAACATCGTTGGTTCTGACTTGATTTGAGGATAGCCCACACTCAAATCAAAGATGGGGTAAGATAATAGGTCCAACAATTGGTCACAAGGATCAATCGATGAAGATATCATCTTTCTTCAACACACACCACACAAGAATATCCCTTTGGAACGAACTAAGCCAGGCAAGCTTTTATCTTCCAACTCTCCAAGTTGTTGTCTAGCTTAACCAACTAGTTCAGGGATATCCAACACAGATTCTTGGAGAAAGGGTGGTTTACAGGATAAACCAACTTGATCACGAGCTCAACATAACAGTCAGGAAACAACCCGGTAACACTTCCAAGAAGATATTTGGAAAGTCACGAACCACCGGTATGTTACTAAGCTCGAGAACAATCTCGCTTTTCAGGGCAAGACGATATGATCAAATGAGTGAGGACTTGAAATAATTCCTATCTCATTGGTCGAGGAGTGCACCAGAAATAGGGACTAGGCAGCACAATCATTCTTAGCGTGTGATGATTCAGAATGAGGTTATCGTCCATTTAACTACTAAGCAACAGAGTTGCTAGCAGTATTGATTTCACACGCCATGATTCATTTGTCGGCATTCCGGTTACAATAACACAGGAACCGAGGAATGAACAATGATGGCAAGAAGTATCACTGTACCAAGAGTTCATAGGATGGTGTGCAATTCCTATAACAATCTCGATATAAAATATGTAATACTCCAATGTAGAACAGAGCAAAAGCTGGATTAGCAATTTGTTCTGCGGAGCACAACCTCTTTGACCCAATCCTGGATAGGGAAGAGGTACTGGAGTTTGTTTCTCCTAGTCATTCCGCGATAGAATGGCTTGACGGACCACAAGAGTAATAGGCATCGATAAACGAACGCACGCATACTCTTGACTATCAATTGATAGACGAAGGTCAGTAGACAACTAAAAAGGGACAACTCAAAGGAACATATAACTTTCTGAGTTGTGGATGCATAGATTAATTTGTCGAACCAGGTTCAACATAATTCTTCCGGATAACCCATGCAGAAAGGTTGAGCTGGCAGAGTCACAATATAGCATGGAGAACTCATCGAGAGCACTCTTGTTGTCATCTTTTGGTTCAGAAGAACTCCTGCCAAGAATGGTTCATGGTAATTGGAAGAAGGATGTACCACAAACCTCGAGAACTATCGCAAAGGTTACTAATATCCTAAAGGAACTAGCAAACACTATCAACATGAGGTAAGTAGAGTGAATCTCGAGTTCAAAACCCAGGAGTAGAATACCTACTACTAAGTAGCATCATGGAATGCTTTCGAGAATAAAGGCCAGAATCATCACACTAGGACACAAATCATGGCTAGACCACTAGATGATCCCCTGAGACACCTAGGGTCATAATAATAATTCCAACATAAATGCCAAGGCAATAGAATACCTCAACTCAACAATTAGTGTGATTGAGCTGGCATAAAGCAACATCGAAACCAGAGGGAAAGGATTTTGCAAATGCATCAGAATATTTAGAAACCTGGGATGACTCGGACAGCATAACGGCTGTAAATGCTCAGAAAAGATTTGAGACATACTACAAAATGGTGGCATAACCACTCAGAAGCACAATATCAAGGTTCCGAGATCAACAATTAACATACGGAAGTAGTAGGAACTGAACTGAGACTTAAATCCAACAATCTTATAAGTCTACTGATTAGTAACACGTGATCCTAATAGAAAGAAGAGATAGCCTAGTTCTTAATCCCCGTAGAAGAGAAGATGATGACTCAGATCAGAAGGCTATGAGGTATAAGGAGTAAAAAGAGCCTTACGTTCCATCCCACAATCAATTCCCTTATATAACTAAAGAATTTCTAGACTCAACTTCGACCAGTTTGGCTTGGTAATCCTACAGGCAGTCAAGCTCTGATACCAACGCTGTCAGGACCCCGACTCAATGCCACATCGATCTAGCATGTAACACCTCATATCACTTTGCGGCCTCACGCATGGTATTCCCACGGGTGTCGCCTTACCTTTACCCGGGACCGTTTGCGCCTGTTGGCACACGTATATGACAGTGTCGCTAGCATCCATATGATAAGGAGCCCGGGCTGACATGGCTAGTCGTAAACCCAAAGTGGCACAAACTTACAGGGACAGGCATCTGTGACCCATCATCGAACGTGTCGGTCATCAGCGAGTGAATCCAGGCTGTAGCACTGGGCTAGCAGGACTCCGGTGAACCGGGCTGTAGCGGGCTAACAGGACTCCGGTATTCATCGCGTGACATTTCCCCGAAGGGACAGACACAGGAACGAAGAAGGACACATGCCGGCCAGCCTAAGTGTTCCGGAGCAGTAGCAAGCTACCATGGCTCGGTGGAAACACTAGGAGACATTTCCCCATAAGAGAGGCTACTAAAGATAAACAACTAGATGGTCAGATCCCACACATACCAAGCATTTCAATAACATACACACAATATGCTCGATATGTGCAAATACAACATGGCATCACAACATGACTCTACGACTCAAGTAATTTATTCAATAGGCTCCGAGGAGTGAGATATTACAAACATGGGTCTCATGACCCAACAATCAGAGCATACAAATCAAAGCACATGCGTAAGCTTATCATGTCTGGGTACAGACATCTATAAATGAAAAAGGCTGAGAAGCCTGACTATCTACCAGATCCTGCCGAGGGCACAAGATCGTAGCTGAGGTAACAAGCTAAACGTCGAAGTCCACGTGGAACTACTAGCGAGACCGAAGTCTCTCTGCAAAAACATAAAATAGGCAAACGTGAGTACAAATGTACCCAGCAAGACTTACATCAGAACTATCTACATATGCATCATTATCAACAAAGGGGATGGTGGGGTTTAACGGCAGCAAGCCAGCTTTGACTCGGTGGCTATCCTAAACTACGATTGCAAGTAACTCTTTTGAGGTGGCGCACACGAGTCCACATATTCACCATATCAATACACCACTATGGATCCGCTCCCGTCTCCCTACGAGAGCGCCATCCATAGCACTCACGCTTATCTTGCGTATTTTAGAGTATCCACTTTCACTTGTCTATGAACTGATATAAGCAACCCAGAAGTCCTTTTCCGCGGACACGGCTATTCGAATAGATGATGTTAACCCTGCAGGGGTGTACTTCTTCACACACGCTCTCACCACTTACCGCCGTTTACACGACATGTACTCGGCAACCTTCAAGCGGAAGCCCAACGTGGGTGTCGGCCACGGCCTACCTAAACACTCGAGTCTCTAGTCCAGGTTTATCGCCTATTCGGGTTCCATCCATGAGGAGATCCGGCCGGAGTTTCACTCACAGCCCCAAACGATGTGAACAGGGTTCCCGAGACACCAAACGGGCGCCCGGTACACCGTGCCACGTGCCTACCGCATCACAGCCCACCCCTACGGTCAGCGCTGCGCACGGCCTCCAGCATACTACAAACACCAGAAACTACTTGCAACTCCTGGACAGAGGACAAGGGTGATCAAGAAGCCGAGAGGGTCCATTGGTTTCGGGCCCAATGCGTGGTAGTAGCTGAATCATGGATCACAAACACAGAACTCAGTTCCTGAGGACGGCTGCAATGAGACAACCCACCATGTACTCCTACATGGCCTCTCACCGCAACCTTTACCAAATCGTATTCACACACTTAGCTCACACACAGTAGGACATGTTCACACACCTCTGATTCATCCCTGATGAATCAGACCTGACTCAACTCTAAGCAGTAGCAGGCATGACAAACAAGCATGAATGAGTAGGTACAACAGGGCTCAAACAACTCCTACTCATGCTAGTGGGTTTCATCTATTTACTGTGGCAATGACAGGTCATGCAGAGGATAAAGGGGTTCAGCTACCGCAGCAAGTAACAGATGAATCGATGTTGTCCTAATGCAGTGAAAGAGAGCAGGAGCGAGAGAGTGGGATTTTATCGGAATGAACAAGGGGGTTTTGCTTGCCTGGCACTTCTGAAGATAACATTGTGTCTTCATCAGTGTCAACGATCACATCGTCGGTACAACGTCTACCGAGGGAGAACAACACCGGCAAACACAGAAGAAACACGATCAATGCAATGCACAATATGATGCATGCTATGACATGGCAATATGAATGTGTTTTGGGCTAATGCATCTAGCAACACGTTAAATGGGGTTGGTTTGAATACAAGATTCAAATTCAAACTCCATATGTGAGAGTTTAAATGCCATTTATTTGATTTGTGCTAAACAGAAGCTATAAGTTGTTCTAACATGCATGAAAATGGTACAGATGGATTCCTTGAATTTTTCTGATAATTTTTCATATATAAATTATTTAATTTGGAGTTACGGTTGAATTTCTATGATTTATTGAAGTTTAGGGCATTTTCTGAAATTTCCTGAATATTAATAATTCCAGTAATTCATTAATGCGTCAGCCTGACGTCAGTGTGACGTCAGCAGGTCAAAAGGGGCTGGTCCGGGTCAAACTGACCTGTGGGCCCTGCGTGTCAGTGTCTGGACTAACTAACCTAATTAAAATTAACCCTAACTAACTTGGTTAGCCGGGCAGGGCCCGCATGTCAGTGAGTCAGTGGCTTAACTGAAATGAGTTATTAACTAACCAAAAGTTAGCAGGGGCCGGGCCCACCTGTCATCGACCCAGGGGAGGTCAAACCCCTGGTCAACAGGGCCTAACCCGTCGGCGGTTCGCCGCCGGTGGCAACAGACGCGGCGGAGGGCTCGGGCTCGCTCCTCCTGCGTCCAAATGGACGGAGGAGAGCGGCTACGGAGAGCTGGAGCTCACCCGCGCCCGTTTCAGCAAGCAGCAGCAGCTAGGGCGGCCGGACACGATGGCCTCGAGCTCGGCAGCGGTGGCCGGAGCTCGGGCGTGCTCGGGATTGCGTTGGGGTGCACGGGGAGGACGGTGGTGGGGTGATATGTGCTACTGGGAGCGTGCTGAGCACGATGGAGTGCTCGGACACGAGCTCTAGTGACTAGCGCGGCGGCGGCGACATCGCCTGCGGTGGTAAGCTCGCAGCTCCGGCGGATTTGATAGCTACGCGGGGAAAACGGGGCAGGGGAGAGAGGGGAAAGATTCTGGTGCTCACGGTGAACTCGCAGAGCAGACTAGTGGGCTCGGGGATGGCTTGGTGACGGCGAATCGGACGGCGGCATCCGGCGGCCGTGGTCGGAGAAGAAGGCCGCAAACATCGTCTTGGGGCCGTCCTGGCTCGTGTAGCTCGGAGAGGAGGGAGAGTAGGTGGCGGCGGCGCCTCTGACAGCATCGGCGGGGCGAGGCACTGGCTGTGGCCGTAGCGGCAACGAACGGCGGCGGCGGGTGGGTTCGGTGGCTGCGTGCGAGAGAGAGAATAGAGGAGGGGGAAGAGCTCGAGGGAGAGTGAGAGAGCGGTCGGGGCTGCGTGGCGTCGTCCGGGGCGTTCCAGGGCGACGAGGAGGAAGCAGGAGGTGGCCAGGGGAAGAAGGAGGTGGCCGAGGCGGCATCGGCGCCCGTCGGCCACGCGCGCTGCCTACTGGCGCGGGGAAGACGACAGGGGGAGGCGCCTGGTGGGTTGGGCCGCTGGAGGAGCTGGGCCAGGTAAGTGGGCGCCACGTAAGTCCTTCTGCTCCTTTTTTTAATTTTTATTTATCTATTTTGTTCTGTGTTGTTTTAGTTTAGCAAAATACTAAACCATTTTATAAAATCCTGAAAATAGTTATGTGGCTAGAACTAAAATATACCAAACCACATAAAATGTTCCAGTATTTATTGGACATATATTATTTATATATCAAATATATATCCAATGCAAATAGTTATTGAATTAATTCAAAGGCCCAAAATAAATGTTTCAGTCACTTCAAAAATATTGGTTTGCATTTTATTCTTGCCAATATTTTTTCAAGCTGAAAGGAACATTTCCTTGGAAACATTTGAAGCAATTTTTAATGTTGATCATCATTTTTTTTAAATGACTTCTGAGGCTCTCCAATTCCCCAATTCGAATTTAAAGAAATTTAGACATGATGTATGACTGCAATGCCACTAGTTACAAGCAAGCTCTAGGGCTGTGACATGTTTGCCTTTCTTTCGATATTGATGGTTGGTCGGGAGTAATCGATGATGGTCCAGATACACATTCTTCCTGCATCTGTCTAGGTATATACTTTCGGTGTCAGCTAAACAGTGCATGGTATCCCTTGTTTGTCTGTCCTAAAAGGTTACTGAGAGCGGGCCAATCGTTGATGGTTACAAACAGCAACGCATGCAGGTTATATTCCACCTGTTTGTGCTCATCGCACGCACATACACCGTTTCCATTCCACATCTGTAAAAGTTCTTCAACTAATGGCCTTAGGTAAACATCAATGTCGTTGTCGGGTTGCTTAGGGCCTTGGATGACAATTGGCATCATAATGAACTTCCGCTTCATGCACATCCAAGGAGGAAGGCTATACATACATAGAGTCACAGGCGAGGTGCTGTGATTGCTGCTCTGCTCCCCGAAAGGATTAATGCCATCCGCTCTTAAACCAAACCAAACGTTCCTTGGGTCACCTGCAAACTGAGCCCAGTACTTTCTCTTGATTTTTCTCCACTGCGACCTATCAGTGGGTGCTCTCAACTTCCCGTCTTTCTTACGGTCCTCACTGTGCCATCGCCTAGAGTTGGCATGCTATTTGTTTCTAAATAGTCGTTTCAACTGTGGTATTATAGGAGCATACCACATCACCTTCGCAGGAACCCTCTTCCTGCGGGGCTCGCCCTCAACATCACCAGGGTCATCTCATCTGATCTTATACTGCAATGCACCGCATACTGGGCATGCATTCAAATCCTTGTACGCACCGTGGTACAGGATGCGGTAATTAGGGCATGCATGTATCTTCTCCACCTCCAATCCTAGAGGGCATACAACCTTCTTTGATGCGTACGTACTGTCGGGCAATTTTTTATCCTTTGGAAGCTTCTTCTTAAATATTTTCAGTAGTTTCTCAAATCCTTTGTCAGGCACAACATTCTTTGCTTTCCACTGCAGCAATTCCAGTACGGTACCGAGCTTTGTGTTGCCATCTTCGCAATTGGGGTACAACCCTTTTTTGTGATCCTCTAACATGCGATCGAACTTCAGCTTCTCCTTTTCACTTCCGCACTTTTCCCTTGCATCAAGAATAACCCGACGGAGATCATCATCGGGCACATCATCTGGTTCCTCTTGATCTTGAGCTTCCTCTTGATCTTCAGCTTCCCCCTTGCAGCATCACTGTATTCAGGGGGCACATAGTTGTCATCTTCCTCTTCTTCTTCGTTGTCTTCCATCATAACCCCTATTTCTCCATGCATCGTCCAAAAATTATAGTGTGGCATGAAACCTTTATAAAGCAGGTGGGTGTGAAGGATTTTCTTGTCAGAGTAAGACCTCGTATTCCCACAATCAGGGCATGGACAACACATAAAACCATTCTGCTTGTTTGCCGCAGCCACTTCGAGAAATTTACACACTCCCTTAATGTACTCGGAAGTGTGTCTGTCACCGTACATCCATTGCCGGTTCATCTGCATGCATTATATATAATTATGTGTGTCAAAAGTAAGAAAATTAGACAAGTATCTATCTAAAGTAAGATTTTTTTCTTTCAGAAAGAAGATAAGAACAAGAGGCTCGCCACGGTGGTGTCGGCGACGAGATCGGCGTGGGCGATCGACGGTGGTGAAGACGAGGACGGGGCGTGATGGACTGCTAAACCTAGACAAATCTCGGAAAAAATGGAGCTCCGAGGTCGAGCTTCGAGAGGATAAAGCTTAACTAATGTGGCTCGGGCATTTCATTGAACACCTAACATGCATAAGAGGTGAGCTAGAGCACCCAAATGCCCTTCCTCGCCGGCCAGCAAAAAACAGGGCACTGTGGAGTGCTCTGCTCGCCGGCGATGGGGTATATATAGGATGCTCATTTGTCCCGGTACGTGGCTGGAACCGGGACTAAAGCCCAGCCTTCTGTCCCGGTTCGAGCCAAGAACCGGGACCTATGTTTGTGGGCCAGGAGCGAGGCCCATTGGTCCCAGTTCGTGCCTGGAACCGGGACAAATGGGTCCATACGAACCAGGACCAATGCCCACGAGGACCCGGCTGGCCCCCTGGGCTGATGAACTGGGATGAATGCATCCATTAGTCCCGGTTTGTGGCAGAACCAGGACTAATGGGCTGGCCAGGCCCAAACGAAAGCCCCCTTTTCTACTAGTGTAGGCAAGTTGTACTCAATTTCATAGCTCAATTATCATGTATAGCAAAAAATAATGTATGAATAAAAATAAGAGGTTTGTAAATATGTAGGAATGACCAAAAGAATTTCATATGACAACAATAATTAAACTCTATTTTTCATGCTATTATATTTCTACAATATTCCTTATAGAATACTATTTTCATTACCAAACATCAATGTCACCTCCTTACTGACATGTACTTTACATGAATTAAAAGGGATAGGAGTTTCTTTGTTTCACTTCAGCCCTTATAGAAATGTAATGACTAAAAATACTAATAGATCTAATAATTTTTTTAAATCTCTAACATTAGCGCTTGCATGAGAAAATTGGAAGCTACTTGAATAGGACATATTCATCCTCTCTGTTCAGACAGTACGATCTTGGGTCCCAAACGCCAGGTATTATCCGTGTACAGCTGATTTGTCTCGCTATGATGAAATAAAAAAATGTTAGAAGGCTTGAAGTAATGCAGATCACCATAATATGTGGAGAAGTGGAAGTAATCTAGTCTAGGAATGTAGATCACCAGGGAAGCTCTAAATGCTCTTCTCCAAGGATTTAGACCACTCCCTATATCTTTGTTTGAAATAAGAAACAGAAACATCCTACTTGTTGTGATATGTTGTGATATGCTTCTCCCCGTTAACTCCATCATCCTACTTGTTACTTCATTGAGTCTCTCATTTCTGTGCAATTTAAGCAGAGAGTTAAACTTATAACAATCAGTATCTACCTAAAAATTCTACAAAAGGAAATTTCAGTAGCTTTGGAGCAATTTAAGCACTAATTTTAAATACTCCTTCCGCCCCAAAATTCTTGTCTTAAATTTGTCTAAATACGGATGTATCAAATCACGTTTTAGTATTAGGTACATCCGTATCTAGACAAATCTAAGACAAGAATATTGGGACGGAGGAAGTACATTACAAATCTCAACTTTGGCATCAATCACTAGTAGAAAACAGGGCTTTGGTTCGGCCCTGGCCAGCCCATTAGTCACAGTTCTTCATGAACCGGGACCCATGGGGGGCATTAGTCCCGGTTCATGAGCCTAGGGGCCGGTCGAGGCCTTGTGGGCATTGGTCCCGGTTCGTCTGGATCCATTAGTTCCGGTTGTAGGCACGAGCTGGGACCAATGGGCCGCGCTCCTGGACCACATCCGTTGGTACCGGTTCGTGCCTGGAACCAGTACAGAAGGGGGGCCTTTAGTCCCAGTTCCTGCCACGAAGCGGGACAAATGAGTTGCCTATATATACCCCCTCGCCGGCGAGCAGAGCAGTCCACACTACTCTGTTTTTTTGGCTGGCGAGGGGAGGGCATTTGGGTGCTCTAGCTCACCTCCTATGCACATGAGGTGTTCGATGAAATGCCCGAGCCACACTAGCTAAGCTTTCTCCTCTCGAAGCTCGACCTCGGAGCTCCATTTTTCCCGAGATTTGTCTAGATTTAGCGGTCCATCACGCCCCGTCCCCGTTTTCACCACCGTCGATCGCCCGCGCCGATCTCATCGCCGGCACCACCATGGTGAGCCTCTTGTTCTTATCTTTTTTCTGATTTTTTACTTTAGGTAGATACTTGTCTGATTTTCTTACTTTAGATAGATACTTGTCTGATTTTCTTACTTTTGACACACATAATTATATATAATGCACACAGATGAACCGACAATGGATGTATGGTGACAAAGACACCTCCGAGTACATTAAGGGTGTGCATAATTTTCTCGAAGTGGCTGAGGAAACAAGAAGAATGGTTTTATGTGTTGTCCATGCCGTATATGTGGGGATATGAAGTTTTACTCTAACAGGAAAATCCTTCACACCCACCTGCTTTATAAGGGTTTCATGCCACACTATAATGTTTGGACGAAGCATGGAGAAGCAGGGGTTATGATGGAAGACAACAAAGAAGAAGAGGACGATGACAACTATGTGCCCCCTGAATACGGTGATGCTGCAACGGGAGGAGCTGCTGAAGATCGAGAGGAACCAGACGATGTGCCCGATGATGATGATCTCCGCCGGGTCATTGTCGATGCAAGGACGCAATGCAAAAGTCAAAAGGAGAAGCTGAAGTTCCATCGCATGCTAGAGGATCACAAAAAAGGGTTGTACCCCAATTGCGAAGATGGCAACACAAAGCTCGGTACCGTACTTGAATTGCTGCAGTGGAAGGCATAGAATGCGGTGGCTGACAAAGCATTTGAGAAGCTACTGAAAATATTGAAGAAGAAGCTTCCAAAGGATAACGAATTGCCCGACAGTACGTACGCAACAAAGAAGGTTGTATGCCCTCTAGGATTGGAGGTGCAGAAGATACATGCATGCCCTAATGACTGCATCCTCTACCGTGGTGTGTACGAGGATTTGAATGCATGCCCAGTATGTGGTGCATTGCGGTATTAGATAGACGGGATGACCCTGGTGATGTTGACGATGAGCCCTGCAGGAAGAGGGTTCCTGCGAAGGTGATCTGGTATGCTCCTATAATACCACGGTTGAAACGACTGTTCAGAAACAAAGAGCATGCCAAGTTGATGCGATGGCACAGTGAGGATCGTAAGAAAGACGGGAAGTTGAGAGCACCCGCTGACGGGTCGCAGTGGAGAAGAATCAAGTGAGAGTACTGGGCTGAGTTTGCACGTGACCCAAGGAACGTATGGTTTGGTTTAAGTGCGGATGGCATTAATCCTTTCAGGGAGCAGAGCAGCAATGACAACACCTGTCCTATGACTCTATGTATATATAACCTTCCTCCTTGGATGTTGTCATGGAATTGTCACGGCAGATGTCCTAGTGAAAGGACTTAGTCGTGGAGCCACCGCAACTAGGAAGCTTAAAGGGGTTAATCGGAACAAAGGACACGAGAGGTTTACACTAGTTCGGCCCCTTACAGTGAAGGTAAAGCCTAGTCCAGTTGATGTGGTATTGCTAGGATTCCATGACCAAGGAGCGAAAATACTCTAGCTTGGTACTCGATCTGTTGTTTCTTGCCCTAAGCCACCGCCGGGTCGTCCCCTTATATACACGGGGTGAGGCCCTGCGGCCTATAGAGTCCTGGCCGGCTCATACAATGTGTCCGGCTCAGTGACAACTCTTACATGCCTTATCTGACAAGTCTTATTCATACATGGCGGTTTATACTTACGGGCCTTAAGCTGCCTCTGGGCTTGGGCCTACTACAAGCCTTATCATAAACTGTCACCTTGTATACTCTTCCGGCTTCCTTTTAAGTAACCCGCCATTGGAATTGACCCGGCCCCTCCTGGGCGGGTCATACCTGGTAGTCATATCCCCAATATTGGGCCCCAGGTTGATTTGAACTTTGTTCATGTCAATCTTCAACACTTAGACGAAATCCATCTTCCACTGCTTGACAAAGCTCTGGAACCCGCCATGATGTCATCTTCAGAATATTTGGAAACCCACCACGACGTCATCTCTAACGGATCCTTATCTTAAATGCCTTTCCGAAAATCGAGGCGTCCATTTAGATGGATAATCATTATCTTGGCCTTCCTTGTTTTTTGCACCTGCCTGTTCACCTATCCCTTATAAATAGGCACGGCTGGTCTTCCTCATTCTTCTCCTTCCTTCTCTCACAACCCCTCTGTTGCTCGATTTCCGCCGCCGCCGCAGCGCTCACCGTTGTCCTCAACCTTGCCCGCTGCATCACCCTGAGCTTGTCCAGAGAACGGCGGCGACCCTCCGCAACCAAGTTGCGTCCGTAAGTTTTTGCCTTTCTGCACCTTAGATCCGCATTAGGGTTTGCAAGTTCATCGGTGTTCTTCTCTATTCATCATAGATTCTTCATAGTTTCTCCACCGCTTCCTCTTTTGATCCAAAGGAAGCATGGAACTCCTGCGGTAGTTGTTTCATATCCATTTCGGATGCTAGTAGATCCCCTTTTCTTGCACAAAGGCCTCCTTAAAGCTGATGATCTTCTCTGCACTAGTTTTTTAGGTCTAGATTTATTTTCCTTTTTTGAACAATTTTGATCCAAAATAGTAGCAGCAACATGTGAAACTTGTTTATCTCAGCACTTAGCCATTTTTTTGTCGTTGGCCTCCTTTGAATGTCTTTAGTCATGACGGCTTACCATGCCAACTCATTTTTCCTTCATATAACATTAGCCCTTATTTAAGCCGCCATTAGGCATCTGTATTGTAAACATTAACCTGTGATTCCACCATTTAATTTAAGCCGGTAGATTACTTCCTTTTTAGCTCGTCTTCTCACCATGCCGCCAAAGACGACAACAGTGTGCAATTGGGTCCCTTCCACATTCACTGACGCCACTTTGAAGGATTTTGTTACCATTGGATTTTTACCGGAGAAGAATATTATGTCTTATCGCGCTCCTGACCCGGCCGAAGAAACACCTCATCCCAAGGACAGTGAAGTCATTGTTTTTACTGATCATATGAACCGGGGTTTTTCACCACCCGGCTCAAAATTCTTCAGAGATGTTCTGCATTTTCTCAAGCTTCATCCACAAGACCTTGGACCCAATTCCATATAAAACATCTGCAACTTTCAAGTTCTCTGCGAGGTTTATCTTCAAGAAGAACCCACTGTTGAACTTTTCAAAGAGTATTTCTATTTGAACCGCCAGAATGAGTACACCAACGGCCCCAGCCTAGAACTTGGTGGAATTTTTATTCAACACCGACAGGGTGCCATTTTTCCCTTAGTAGTCTTACCAAGCCATCCCAAGGATTGGAACCAAACTTGGTTTTATTGCAAAGACACGTCGCCAGCTGACGAAAAACAGATGCTGGGTTATTGTGTGGAGCGTCTTGACGCCAAGTTTTCACTCCCTGACAAGCTTTCTGTCGCTGAACGTAAGAAGCTCATCCCAACCATCAAAATGATTCAAGCTTTGTTGGGAAACGGCTTAACTGGAGTTGACTTGATCCGCTGTTGGATCGCATGGCGGGTCATCCCTCTGAGCCGCCGATCGGACTTGATGTATAAATATGCCGGAGGCCCAGATGACCCTCTGCGTCATAGTTCTGTACAACTGACTGAAGTGGCCATTGTTGAAATGTCAACCACCCTCATAAACAATAAATACGAGGACTGAAGTAAGGTTGGATTGAATCCTTTCTGCAAGCTTAACCCACTAGTAGAAAAAGGGTCAAACGTGAAGCACATTAGTGCCGGTTTGTATTTGATCCGGCACTAATGTATACATTAGTGCCGGTTCCAATGGCTAGCCGGGCCGCTTTCATTAGTACCGGTTCGTGGCGAACCTTTAGCACCGGTTCGTGCCACGAACCGATACTAATGAGAGTGGTGGCAGGATGTTGTCAGACTGGGGCCCCTCCAGCCCCTTTAGTACCGGTTCTTGGCACGAACCGGTACTAAAGGTCGTCCTACATAAACCCTTCGTCCACCCGAGCTCGCTCTGTTCTTCCCCTTTCCCCTCTCCTCTCTATTATTCTCCTCTTCCTCTCGAGCTCATCACACATTTTGCCAAAAATTTGTCAAGATTTGAAGGCCCCCATCCATTCAAATGATCACAAAGGTTAGCAACTTTGTCCTTTCATCTCTCATTGCTAGATTAGCTCTTGCAATGCTTTATATAGTGATTAATTTGTGAGTTTAGTAATTTGGGAGGATATATATATATATATGTGTGTGCTAGTATTTGATTTATATGCAATTTGAGGTCAAAAATAACACTTAGTTTGCATATGTAGGTGTGGTTTACTTAGTGCCTTCTAAATCTCCGTCGTAACCACCATCGATCGCCCGCACCGTCCCGTCGCCGGCACCACCTTTGTGTGATTTGGATATATAGTTACTCGTATAATTATCTTACCCGTACGTTGTTTGTTATACATCTAGTGCCATGGTTTTGATATCCGTCCCCGTCGGCCCTCGTCCTTGTTATGATTCGGATGTGGTATATATATTCTCTTTTAAAACTAGTTGCATTTCGTGTTTATGACAAATTATGCCCATCAAGTTGACATAGAAATTTTTTCTAGGAGGTATGTGAACCGGAAATTCCAACCGACCCTATTGTCGAGAGGTTAAATTTAGTTGAAAGAGAAAACGAGTACTTGAAAGAAAAATTGAAAAGAATTGAGGGGGAGAAGATGGAATTGGAGTTGTATGTTGCCGATGTCGTCGATGATCACAAGATCAAGATGGAGAAAATGCGCTTGAAGATTAGAAAGATTAGAAAATATGCCATCGATAGTGAGGCTTGGTATCATTATGCTGTTGGATCCATTGTTACCTTAGTTGCGATCTTGATCGTATTTGTTGTTGCATTTAAATGCTTTAGCTAGAGAGTTATTTGTTTGTTGCATTTAAGAGTTGTATGAACTTGTATTAATTTGGTCTATTCGGTCTTGTGTAATGAAGATGAGCCGGCAATGGATGTACGATGACCGATGCTCTCCCCAGTTCGTTGAGGGCGTGCATACTTTTCTGCTTGCGGCTGAGGCAAACAAGCGGGCGGATGGTTTTATGCCTTGTCCATGTTCTTGCTATAAGAATGTTCACAATTACTCTACGTCAAGAACCATTCACGTCCACCTATTTAAGTCCGGTTTCATGCCCCACTATAATGTTTGGACCCAGCACGGAGAAAGAGGGGTTATGATGGAAGACAATGAAGAAGAAGAGGACGATGACAGCTATCCTAGCCATGGGTTCCCTAAATACGATGATACAACAATGGGGGAAGAAGCTGAGCCGGTAATGCGGGAAGAAGCTGAGCCGGCAATGCGGGAAGAAGCTGAAGAAGAGGCATCAGATGAGCCCGTTGATGATCTAGGTCGGGCCATTGCCGATGCAAAGAGAAACTACGCAAGTGATTTGGAGAAGAAGAAGTTGCAGCGCATGTTAGAGGATCACAAAAAATTGTTGTACCCGAATTGTGTAGGTGACAAGAAAAAGCTGGGCACCACACTGGAATTGCTGCAATGGAAGGCAGAGTATGGTGTATCTGACAAGGGATTTGGAAAGTTGCTGGTAATGATAAAGGATATGCTTCCAAAGGACAACGAATTGCCCGAGAGTACGTACGAAGCAAAGAAGGTTGTCTGCCCTCTAGGGTTAGAGGTGCAGAAGATACATGCATGCCCTAATGATTGCATCCTCTACCGCGGTGAGTACGAGGATTTGAATGCTTGCCCGGTATGTGGTGCATTGCGCTATAAGATCAGCAACGATGAACCTGGTGACGTCGAGGGCGAGCGCCCCAGGAAGAAGATTCCTGCCAAGGTGATGTGGTATGCTCCTATAATACCACGGTTGAAACGTTTGTTCCAAAACAAAGAGCATGCCAAGGCGATGCGATGGCACAGAGAAGACCGTAAGAAAGACGGAAAGTTGAGAGTACCCGCTGACGGGTCGCAGTGGAGAAAAATCGAAAGAAAGTACGGGAAGGAGTTTGCAGATGACGCAAGGAGCGTATGGTTTGGTCTAAGCGCAGATGGCATTAATCCTTTTGGGGAGCAGAGCAGCAACCATAGCACCTGGCCTGTGACTCTATGTTTGTATAACCTTCCTCCTTGGTTGTGCATGAAGCGGAAGTTCATTATGATGCCAGTGCTCATCCAAGGCCCTAAGCAACCCGGCAACGACATTGATGTGTACCTAAGGCCATTAGTTGAAGAACTCTTACAACTGTGGAATGGAACAGGTGTACGTGCATGGGATGAGCACATGGGGGAAGAATTTGACCTAAAGGCGTTGTTGTTCGTGACCATCAATGATTGGCCTGCTCTCAGTAACCTTTCAGGACAGACAAACAAGGGATACCGCGCATGCACGCACTATTTGGACGATACCGACAGTATATATTTGGCTAATTGTAAGAAGAATGTGTACCTGGGACATCGTCGATTTCTTCCGAGCAGGCATCCCGTAAGAAAGAAAGGCAAGCATTTCAAAGGTGAGGCGGATCACCGGACGAAGCCTCGCCACCGTACTGGTGCTGATGTACATGATATGGTCAAGGATTTGAAGGTGGTCTTTGGAAAGGGTCCTGGTGGACAACCTGTTCCGAATGACGCTGACGGACGCGCACCCATGTGGAAGAAGAAATCTATATTTTGGGACCTGCCCTATTGGAAAGACCTAGAGGTCCGCTCCGCAATCGACGTGATGCACGTGATGAAGAATCTTTGTGTGACCCTGCTTGGCTTCTTGGGCGTGTATGGGAAGACAAAAGATACACCTGAGGCACGAGAGGACCAGCAACGTATGCACGGAAAAGACGGCATACATCAGGGTCATGCAAGCTACGCTCTTACCAAAGAAGAGAAGGAAATCTTCTTTGAATGCCTGCTCAGTATTAAGGTACCGTCTGGCTTCTCGTCGAATATAAAGGGAATAATAAACATGGCAGAGAAAAAGTTCCAGAACCTAAAGTCTCATGACTGCCACGTGATTATGACGCAACTGCTTCCGGTTGCATTGAGGGGGCTTCTACCGGAAAACGTTCGATTAGCCATTGTGAAGCTATGTGCATTTCTCAATGCAATCTCTCAGAAGGTAATCGATCCAGAAATCATACCAAGGTTAGAGAATGATTTGGTGCAATGTCTTGTCAGTTTCGAGTTGGTGTTCCCACCATCCTTCTTCAACATCATGACACACGTCCTAGTTCACCTATGCGAAGAGATTAATGTTTTGGGTCCTGTATTTCTACACAATATGTTCCCCTTTGAGAGGTTCATGGGAGTCTTAAAGAAATATGTTCATAACCGTGCTAGGCCAGAAGGAAGCATCTCCAAGGGCCGTCAAAATGAGGAGGTCATTGAGTTTTTTATTGACTTTATTCCTGACCTTAAGCCGATTGGTGTTCCTGAATCGCGGCATAAGGGCAGACTGGATGGAAAAGGCACGCTAGGAGGGGAACAAATAATATGTATGGACGGACATTCTCTCACTGAAGCACACTACACAGTTCTACAGAATTCCGCCTTGGTGGCTCCGTATATGGATGAACACAAGAATTTGCTACGCTCCAAACACCCGGAGCGGTCTGATGACTGGATTACACGTGAACAAACCAGGAGTTTCGCCAGCTGGTTGCAGACACGTACCATGCATGACACCTCTATTGAAGATGACCTGTACTTGCTGTCCCAGTTACCATCTTCGAATATAATGACTTTCAAAGGGTACGAGATAAATGGTAATACATTTTACACGATCGCCCAAGATAAGAAGAGCACCAACCAAAACAGTGGTGTCCGCTTTGATGCAGAAACCAAGACGGGAAAGGAAACATATTATGGTTATATACAGGACATATGGGAACTTGACTATCGACGTGGTTTGAAGGTCCCTTTGTTTCGGTGCAAATGGGTCAATATGACACGAGGCGGGGTAACGGAAGACCCGCAGTACGGAATGACAACAGTGGATCTCAACAATCTTGCGTATGCAGACGAACCATTCGTCCTAGCCAATGATGTGGCACAGGTTTTCTATGTGAAGGACATGTCTACCAAGCCAAGAAAAAGAAAAGATAAGGAAGCGAATGCATCGTACGATGAGCCAAAGCGGCACATAGTTCTTTCTGGGAAGAGAAACATCGTGGGAGTGGATGACAAGACAGACAAGTCAGAAGATTATGAAAAGTTTGATGAAATTGCTCCATTCACAGTGAATATTGACCCGAGCATCCCGTTAAATGATGAAGATTTTCCATGGTTACGGCGCAAAGGGACACACGCGAAGAAAAAGTTTCACACCCAAAGATCAGGGATGTGATCGGCTTCACTATCATCACTTTCTTCCGTGTTTCACACCCAGAAGGGAATCTCTGTAATAGTTAGGGTAGTTAATTATGTGTTTTGGCATTTGAAACGCGAAGAAATTTTATGTGCAAACAAATTCTTTCATGCCTTTACTGATTTTTAAAGTTAAGTTATTCACAAACTAGTGATTCACACTAATTTCAAATAATTCAAAATTTAAACTATTGAAATTTGAAAACTACGGGCACTAACAGAAAGTTTGTAATTTTTTGTACCTAAAGCAAAAATATTCACAAAGAAACTCTAAATACACAAAAAAACAACTCAAAAATAAATAAAGCAAAAAAATAAAAAAAAGCCCGCCTACTAGGCCAGAGCGGCCTGCATACGACTAGAAACCCAACCTATTGTTGGGCCAGGATGCAGGCCCGCAAAGGCCCAGTGGGCCCACAGGGCAGCACAGAACATGTAGGCCCAGTTGGCCTGCTTTCGAGAGGAGCTTGAGAGAGCTACCGCGCGGGGGTTTATAAACCAGTGCGGTCGCCCCTCGGCTAGTGAGGTGGGACTAAACTTGCCGCACCGCACCTGCGCCAGCGCACCCCCTTTAGTACCGGGTCGTGGCACCAACCAGTACTAAGGGGGGGCCTTTAGTACCGGTTGGAGCCACCACCCGGTAATAAAGGGGGTTGCTTCCCGCTGCTTGGCCTGGCCAAAACAGGCCTTTAGTACCGGTTGGTGGCTCCAACCGGTACTAAAGGCCCCTCCTATATAAACAACACTTACGAAAATTTCAGTTTCTCATCTGCTTCTTCTCCTCTGCACCGTCGCCCGCCACCCCCGTACGTCTCCATGCCTCGTCGCCGCCCCATCCCCGTCGTCGCCGCCCCGTCATCCCCGTCACCGTCGTCCCCGTCGTCACCGCCGCCCCGTCCCGGCCCATCCCGCGTCGTCCCCGTCCCCATCGTCGCCGCCCCGTATGTCCCCGTCGTCGTCGCCGCCCCGGCCCGTACGTCCCCGTCCCCGTCATCGCCGCCCCGTCCCTGTCCCCATCGTCGTCATCCCCGTCGTCGCCGTGCCCGTCGCCCCCCCCCCCCGTTGCCGCATGCCCCCCCCGTCGCCTCTCGCCTCGCCGGTGAGCGCACACACACACACACATTTTTTGTTTTTTAGTTATACAAATAGTTAGAAATTTTTCTGTTTTTTAGAAATTGTTAGAAATTTTTCTGTTTTTTACAAATAGTTAGAAATGTTAGAATTGTTAGATTAGTTAGAAATGTTAGAATTGTGAGAATAGTTAGAAATGTTAGAATTGTTAGAAATTTTTTCTGTTTTTAGTTATAGAAATAGTTATAAAAAAGTTAGAATTGTTAGAAATTTTTCTGTTTTTTAGTTATAGAAATAGTTATAAAAAAGTTACAAATTTTTCTTTTTTTTAGCTCTAGAAATATTAGAAATGTTATAGAAATGTTAGTTATATAGAAATGTTAGAAATTTTAGTTATCAAAATCCAATCATTAAAAAATGTTACTTTTTGCAGGCATATAGCTAGTATTTGTTCTCGACGATGTCCGGCTTGCATCCTCGCCGTCCACCCGTCCGCGACGACGTCCGACTGACCCATGTCCGGGACTGGGCTCCACCGGGCTGGCACTAGGAGGTACTTCCTGGAGGGGCGCGCCGCTTGATGAGGAACCCGGCCCCGGGTCCCGTCGTCGACCCTGATCTCATTTGGTGGCATTCGTGTGGGCCAGTTTCGGTGCGGAGGGAGCCGGCCCTGCCGGAGGTGGTACGTCGCCGTGTTAGGGAGGAGGACGAGCACGTCCATCGTTACATGGTTGCGTTAGAGGGCGGCAGGTTCTCCAATACCTGGCAGTTTCTTCAGGGATCTCACTTCAGCTATGATCCTGTGAGGGTTCCTTCTCTTTGGGTGTCCACCGCCCGCGCCGCAGGAACCGCGAGTGTCCTAGATTCTTCTGTAGTATTCGATCTTTATTAGCTACCTAGCCAGTGATGTACTCGATATATAATATTCAAGATGATGTATTCGAGATTATATATTATTTGAGAAGATGTATTCGAGATTATATCTATTATTCGAGATGATGTATTCGAGATTATATCTATTATTCGAGACGATGTATTCGAGATTATATCTATTATTCGAGACGATGTAATTCGAATACTAAATTGTTTTATATTTCTTTTGGCATAGCTAAATAAAAGCTATGGCGGACAATACCGACAGAGAGGGAGAACAGACCATGTTTGATATAATACGCGGGCCAGATGATGATCAGAATGAAGAAGATTATGACGACTCCGAATTTCTAAACAACACCGGAGAGGGTGATATGATATTCGATCGCGACGACCGAATTGATGAAGTCATGAACTACGATGATGACAACGCTGAAGAGGTATATATATTTGTATAAGCAGGCATCTGGTGATCATCACATGTTTTAAATGAGTTGAAGATATATTAACGAATCGATCTTTCTTCTTTCAGCCATCCGGATCGAGAAAATCTTCAGGCAACAGGACGAAACGAGGCCCGAACAAAAAGTTGAAGGAGGGCGTAAAGTATAATATCGAGGCAATCAAACCTAATGGCGAACCATTAGCGGCTAAGAAGATTGCGGACAAGTTCGTTCGTCAGTGCGGAGTCCTTGTGAAGGACCAACTCCCGATCTCCCTTCAACAGTGGAGAGAGCCAGCAAAGCCACGTCCAGATCTTACTTTTGTCGACGACAAACAAAAAAGTCTGGTTTGGGATACTCTAATGGAACATTTCACCCTACCAGATCATTTCACAGAAGCAGATGTGTAGAAAGTCAAGGACGCTGCTCTTAGGAAGATGGCGGTTGCATTCAAGAACCACAAGAATCATGAATGGGACAAGTACGTCAAGGGAGGAAGGAAGACTCCAGTATTCGAGGGAACACTAGAGAATCAAATTGCTCATTGGGACGATTTCATGAAATTCAACGATTCAGAATTAGCTAAGGAACGGTCGAGAATAAACACAAAGAATGCCGAAAAAAAGGATAAGTTCCATAAGCTAGCGCCAGGTGGCTACGCGGTGGCAATGCCTAAGTGGGATAAGTCTGAGAAAGAGATGGAGGATACAGGTGTCACTCCGGTTACTAAGAGCTGGCTCCCCAGGTGCAGGACTTGGTTCTATGCGCATGTGGGGGAGTTGGACCCGAAGACAGGCAAAGTTTCAACGAAGGCATGTCTGAACGGAGCCGACGATAATATACTTGTTGCAATAGAAGAGGCTTGAACGGGGGTGTTCCAGCCCAACCGAGAGAACGACGAGCTTACGCGGGCCCTGTGAAATCCTGAACACCCGGGACGAACACGAGGCAAGGGCTCTATTCCGTGGTATGAGGGGTTTTCGGACTTGAACGCCGACTACAGAACCCGTGCGAGAAGGAAGATTGCAGAGGAGAAGCAGAGGAAGATGGAAGAGGAGAAGAGGAAGCTGGACTATGAACGCCTTCAAGGCCTAGAATCAGCGCACGCGGACTTGGTAGTCAAATTCCAGCGGCAGCAGGAGCAGATCGACTAACTTAGCCAGCAAAGGGGGTCTCAGCAGCTGCAGCAGCTAGCGGATGATCCAGCATTGGATACCACCGCCCCATCCATGCCGAGAAGCAGCGTGGGTTCCGCCCCGTTTGACACAATGATGGATAGATACCCCGTGGATGACATCGCAGAGAACACTAACTGCGAGCTACACTTCAAAATTAAGAACATATCCTTGAAGGTGGCGGACGGTGTTGCTTATACAAATTCCCCCGATGCAAGCTTCCATTGCAACCCGATTCCAGCAGGCTATGCTCGTGTCATGGTTGATGAGGTGGTGGACCAATATTCGGGGCTAGAGCTTGACATTCCTGGAGGTGACGAGGAGCACACTCTCGAAGATGCCAAACATCGTATCATCCTATGGAGAAAGGATTGCATCATCTTTCAAAGGCCACTGACACCGCATCACCCGACTCCTCGTCGAAGTCCGCCACCGAGTCAGCAGACTCCCGCTCCTCCAAGTCCACCAACGCGTGAGGCAACTCCTCCTCCTCCAAGTCTGGCAAAGTGTCAGGCCACTCCTCCTCCAAGTCCGACACAGCGTCAGACGTCCACTCCTCCTCCAAGTCCGGCACAACCTCAGGCCACTCTCCTCCAAGTCCGGCACAGCTTCAGGCCACTCCTCCTCGTCCAACTCAGCCCCGTCAGCCATCTCCGCCGCCTCAGCAATCGCAGAAGAGACACCCCGCAGCTATGGTGCGTAGCGGTACGAGTCGAGGTCATAGTACAGGAAGTACAGGCGGAGGCAAGCGATATAAATATGGTCCAAACCTCACTACTCCTCTTCCTGAGAGGGCTTACGACAGGACCGAGGAGCAAACCAATGCCATAGTGCGGGCAGAAGTCGACGCCCATTTTGGACCGAAACCGCCACCGCCGCCAAGGGAGAAAGTGCCTGTGGAAGTAGTTGACCACTTCATTCGTATGGCTCAACCACCAGCTCCTAAGCCTGTTGACACAGACTATGAGCGCCACATCAGGAAGTTACATCGACAACGTCTACAGAAGGAGGCGAGCTCGAGCTCGAGCAAACAACAAGCAGCTGTCAAAAAATGCGGGAAAACCGTTGCCCAGCTGGGAGAACAGGCGGCGCAATCGATCCCCCCGCTTGTTGTGCCGCCAACAACACGTGACAGTACGCGCGCCCAATATTATTGTGGGCAAACAGTTTACGTTCCCGAGGTGGGCGATGTGGTAATAACCCAGGAGCATATAATGCAGGCTGAAACTCTCAACATCACTGTTGGACAACTCCTCGAGATCGAGGACATGCCTGTGCTTACAGAGGAGGAAATAAAACGGAAATATGCCCGGGGCCAACCTTTGGTCAAGCCAGAAGAGGTCAAGAAGCTCCCAACGAGAATGTATGAATTGCATCAATGGTACATGGACATTACCAAGAGATCCGATCGAGAGTCCCTCATGGTGCAAGTCAAGAAGGATCATTACTACCATGAGAAACCTGTGACCGTTGAGTATTCTGAACTGTTTCAGTTATACAATCAAGACGCACTCGACAAATCTATCGTCAGTTGCTATTGTCTGTAAGTGATTTCTTTCTGTAATTTAAGTCTCAAGCTAGCTGTAGTGATCCTTTTGATCAATCATTACCTGTAATTATCCTCACTATATTCTTTTCTGTGGTATTATGCAGGATGAAGATGTATGAAATGAGAAAAGGTGGACGCTATGGCATTGGGTTCATTGACCCAAACACCGTTAATGAATACACATGGAAAATAAACAAGCATCATGAAAAGCAGGTAGAGGACAGCATGCTAGAGTTCTTGAAGCGCCTCAAATACAATGAAGATATACTACTTCCTTACAACTTCCAGTGAGTCACACTTTCTTGTACTACAAATTCTCTGTTTTTGCCTACTAGCTAGCTACATGTTTTTGCTTACATATGCCCGCTTAATTAAGACATGCAAACGTGTGTGCATGCAGATTTCACTGGATCTTGTGTATCATTAAAGTTGACGCCGGAACAGTTCAAATACTGGACTCACTACTCAAAGCAAATAGTGACTATAACATCTTGTTTGGGATAGTCAACAGGTAATTTCAATCATTATTAACTATATATCTCGGCCTATTTAGTTCGTCATTTCATGATATGAACTATTTAATAACCCCTTTATTCATTTTCTTTGTCGGCGGGCAGGGCTTGGGCAAGGTTCATCAGCGTCACGGAAGGCGAATGGAAACGACAGCTGAAATGGTTTCGACCCAAGGTAAGTAATTAAGTAGTACTAGCTAGCTAGCTAGCTGCCATCTCTTTAATTATCATGCTTGATTAATTATTATCTGATCAAATTAAATTCCATTCTCGTAATAAAGGCCCTGAAGCAGGCGCAGGGGACTGATCTGTGTGCATTCTGCGTTTGCGAGAACATTCGCATGATGGCGTCCGAAAGGAGCAGATCTCAAAGACAGGAATGGGTACGCTTGTCAGAACACTATTCACAATTTTTACACCATTATCGATATCTAGTCACACAACTAATACACATGCATATTGATCTCCTTCTTAACAGTTGAAAGAGGTGCGGGACAAGCTCCTAGAAACGGAGCGCGTAGAAGCACTTCAAGAGGAAATAGCGGGATTTTTGCTCGACCAGGTCATAAATCCGAAGGGAGAATACTATTACCCGCTACCGCCCCCATCGACCAGGTCATGAACCACTTCCAATTGTCATCGTGCTCCGAAGGCACCAATTAGGCTAATGCCACTGGCTCCGAAGGCAACATGCATATGTAGGAGAAATTGTATATAGCTATACATATGTGTATGTGTGAATTAATATGGTGGTTTGTGAGACATTGATGATATATAGATGATTGGTTCTACTAGAAATTCTATTTATATATATATATGCATAACGTGTACAATGTGTAGTATCGTAAAATACCAGCAAACGAAAAAGAATTAAAATGGAAAACACAAAATTAAGTGAAAAAGGAATCATAAAACCAAAAACCCCCCAAACATTTTAGTACCGGTTGGTATTACCAACTGGTACTAAAGGGCTCCCGCCCCCTGGAGCTGGCTCATGCCACGTGGTTGCCCTTTAGCACCAGTTTGTGCTGAACCGATACTAAAGGGTAGGGGCCTTTAGTGACCACACTTTAGTGCCGGTTATGGAACCGGCACTAAAGGGCCTTACGAACCGGTGCTATTGCCCGGTTCTGCACTAGTGACCCGGCACCAGAGGTAAGTCCCCTTGACTCTCTTTTTCCTTCAGTAGTTAAATACTTGCATGACTTTTAACCTGTTATTTGCCTACAGGACAAATCTGAATTTTGGAAAGCCAAATATGATCATGAAGCTGCCAAGAAGGCCAGAGCCGCCGCCATAGCCGCCAAGAAGACAACCTAAAAATCCAAGAAGAAAAGAACTGCTTCTGATATGTTCAAGCTGGATGATATTTCTGAGTCGGAGGTAGCCCTTGACTCTCTTAGCCTGCTTTTTAACAACCTTATTGACACTGACTATTGCCAGGATGACACGGGGGCTAGCCAGGCAGTAGAAGAAGAGGTAACTATTTCCTCCGACTCAGCCCCTTTGCCAAGACAGAAACCTCGACTGGTAACCCGGAAAGTAAGGTTTCACACCCTTTGGCTTATTTGGATCCTCATTTTCTTTTGAAAAAACAGCAACATGAGAGCCGCCGTCAGGCCCGGACCAGTGACAACAATGAACTGCCCTCCGGCTTACCAAAAACTCCTCGGAAATGCCAGAATGAGGTTTCTTTCACCTTTGTCTCTTGCTTTTATCAATGAATCTATTTCCTTGCTCTCTTAACTGCGATTTTACTATTGCAGGAGGTTTCTCGTTCTTCTGGCGATTCTTCACAAACTCAATTTCTGGCTTTCAAGACTGCCCCTGGGTAAAGAAAATTATCTTTCTTTTGCATCTTTAAGTCTGTATCATTATACTGACTCATGAAATTCTTCTTAGCGGTCAAGCAAAGCCCAAGAAAGCCAGGGTGGCTAAGCCGACAGAAGACCCGAAAGACCCTGCTCCTGAACCGACAATACCAACTCCTGCTCCTGAACAATCTGAAGCACCAGAAGACCCTGCTGTCAACATCCAATCAGACCTTCCCGAGTCGTCAGCTGATGAGACCATTCTCAATCCATCCACCATTGGGTCGGCGACTTCTGACAATGACGTTCTAATCACTGTTAGTAGATTCGTTGAGCCGGGCAATCCAATTGTACTGGCCTGGCACTCTGCCAAGCAAGAGGCTTTGGAAAGGTGGAAAGTGCGGTTTGACATCTCTTACTATGCTCACCTGAGTATTAGTGACGTGCTATCTGGATACCTCAGTCATGTGCATTCCAGCCGTGACTCTGAAATTGAGATGGCCACACTGACAGCACGTGTGTTAGTGGCCACATATAACAATAGTGGCTCCTTATCAACGGGAGCAGCAAGAATCGGCAGCTCAGCGTGCTGTCTTTTCAGATCTTCAAAGGCAGAGTTAGAAGCATCACTCCCGACAAAATCATCTGTTTTCTTCATCATTTGATATAATGGCATAGCCTTCTCACCTAGCCGGCTTATGAAATGGCTTAAAGCTGCAACATGACCCGCCAGCCGCTGAACATCATTGATGCACGCCGGCTTAGCCAAAGATGTAATCGCCTTTATTTTCTCCGGGTTAGCCTCAATGCCTCTATTAGACACCAAAAAACACAAAAACTTGCCTGCTGGTACTCCAAAGACGCACTTGGCCGAGTTGATCATCAACTTATAGACCCGGAGGTTATCAAATGTTTCCTTTAGATTATCTACCAAGGTTTCCTTCTCTCTGGATTTCACCACTATATCATCCACATAAGCATGAACATTACGCCCAATCTGATTATGAAGACAGTTCTGCACACACTGCTGATAAGTCGCCTGGGCAATCTTAAGCCCAAAAGGCATAGACACATAGCAGAAGGCTCCAAACGGGGTAATGAAAGCCGTCTTCTCCTGGTCCTTAAGTGCCATCTTGATATGATGATAGCCAAAATAAGCGTTCAGAAAACTCAAACGCTCACGACCCGCCGTAGTATCAACGATTTGATCAATACGAGGGAGAGCAAAAGGATCAGCTGGACAAGCCTTGTTTAAATCCGTGTAATCCACACACATACGCCAGGTGCCATTCTTTTTGAGCACAAGCACTGGGTTAGCCAACCACTCTGGGTGAAAAACTTCGACAATAAACCCGACTGCCAAGAGCCGGGCCACCTCCTCACCAATAGCCTTGCACATTTCCTCATTGAACCGCTGAAGGAATTGCCTGACCAGCTTAAACGTTGGATCAATATTGAGAGTGTGCTCAGCGAGTTCTCTTGATACACCCGGCATGTCAGAAGGCTTCCATGCAAAGATGTCCCGGTTCTCACGATGAACCCGATGAGCGCGCTTTCCTATTTGGGATCCAAATTAGCACTAATAATAAATTGTTTGGATGAGTCGCCAGGCACAAAATCAATCATCTTGGTATCATCAAATGACTTAAACTTCAGTACCGGCTCATGCTCCGTAGTTGGCTTCTTCAAAGATGTCATGTTTGTCGGGTCAACGTTCTCTTTATAGAACTTTAACTCTTCCGTTGCACAAACAGATTCTGCGTAAGCAGCATCGCTTCCTCACACTCCAAGGCCATTTTCTGACTTCCATGTACTGTGATAGTACCTTTATAACCCGGCATCTTGAGCTGCAGATAAACATAACACGCCCGCTCCATGAATTTTGCGTTAGCCGGTCGTCAAATAGGGCGTGATATGGGCTCTTGATTTTAACCACGTCAAAGGTTAATTTCTCCGCCCTGGAATCATGTTCATCTCCAAAAGCTAGCTCTAGCTCAATCTTACCCACTGGATATGCCGACTTACCAAGCACCACTCCATCAAAAACAGTGTTGGACGTCTTAAGACTTTTGTCAGTCAACCCCATGCGACGGAATATCTCATAATAGAGGATGATGATGCTACTGCCCCCATCGATGAGCACTTTAGGGAATTTATATCCACCAACCTGAGGCGCCACCACCAAATCCAGATGACCTGGATTGTCAACCCGGGGCGGGTGATCCTCCCTACTCTAGAGAATAGGTTTCTCAGACCATCCCAAATAACGAGGAACCACAGCATTGACCGCTCTCTTATGAAGTTTCTGGTCCCTTTTGCATAAGCTGGTGGTGAACACATGATACTGCCCACTACTTAGCTGCTTTGGGTTACTCTGAAACCCGGATTGCTGCTGCTGCTGACCTCCTTGGCCAGATTGCTGATTATAACCACCTTGATTACCTTGAGGGCCCTGGCCATTAAAACCGCCAACGCCTGAGTTGTTGCCCGGGCCATGAAAGCCGCCACCACCTGAGCTGCTGCCGGGTCCATGATTACAGTCGAACATGTTAGAATTTTTGAAAGCCTTCATTATCATACAGTATTTCCATAGATGGGTGGCCGGCTTCTCCCGGGTGCTGTGTCTTGGACATGGTTCATTTAGCAACTGCTCGAGGGTGGGACCTGACCCGCCTGACCGAGGAGGTGGCCTCCCCTTACGCTGTTGAATGTTTCCCTATGCATTGGTGTTAGCCACAAACTCTAGACTACCGTTGGCCTTACATTTATTATTACCTCCTTGATTTGCCGGGTTATGGTGGTGACCTTTGCTGTTGCCATTCTTCTTTCCCTTCGATGTCTTCTCTCCGTCAGACACGGGATCCTAGGTACTATCAGAGTCGGCGTATTTGACCAGAGGCGCCATCAGCTGGCCCGTGTCATTGCAATCACGCTTGAGCCGCCCCAGCTTTTGTTTCAGAGGTTCAAAATGGCAATTTTTCTCCAACATTAAGACTGCGGAGCCAGCATCCATCTTATCAAAAAAATGTATTATTTCCTTCACTCGACGCACCCAATGAGTCATTGATACGTCCATTTTGCATCACTCTTTTATATCGATATTTATTGCATTATGGGCTGTTATTACACATTATGTCACAATACTTGTGCCTATTCTCTCTTATTTTACAAGGTTTACATAAAGAGGGAGAATGCCGGCAGCTAGGATTCTGGGCTGGAAAAGGAGCAAATATTAGAGACCTATTCTGCACAGCTCCAAAAGTCCTAAAACTTCACGGAAGACATTTTCAGAATATATAAAAAATACTCAGTGGAAGAAATTCACCAGGGGGGCCACACCCTGCCCACGAGGGTGGGGGCGCGCCCTACCCCCTAGGCGCGCCCCTACCTCATGGGCCCCCTGGTGGCCCTCTGGTGGCCATCTTCTCCTATATGAAGTCTTTTGATGGGAAAAAAATAAGAAGCCATCTTCTCGGACGAAACTCCGCCACCACGAGGCGGAACCAATCTAGGGCTCCGGCAGAGCTGTTCTGCCAGGGAAACTTCCCTCCCGGAGGGGGAAATTATTGCCATCGTCATCACCAACGCTCTTCTCATCAGGAGAGGGAAATCTCCATCAACATCTTCATCAGCACCATCTCCTCTCAAAAACCTAGTTCATCTCTTGTATCCAATTCTTGTCTCCAAGTCCGGGATTGGTGATAGTAGTGTTAATTACTCCTTGTAGTTGATGCTAGTTGGTTTATTTCGTGGAAGGTCATATGTTCAGATCCTATATGCATATTAATACCCCTCTGATTATGAACGTGTTTATGCTTTGTGAGTAGTTACGTTTGTTCCTGAGGACATGGGAGAAGTCTTGCTATTAGTAGTCATGTGCATTTGGTATTCGTTTGATATTTTGATGAGATGTATGTTGTCTCTCCTCTAGTGGTGTTATGTGAACGTCGACTACATGACACTTCACCATTATTTGGGCCTAGAGGAAGGCATTGGGAAGTAATAAGTAGATGATGGGTTGCTAGAGTGATAGAAGCTTAAACCCTAGTTTATACGTTGCTTCGTAAGGGGCTGAATTGGATCCATATGTTTCATGCTATGGTTAGGTTTACTTTAATACTTTTGTTGTAGTTGCGGATGCTTGCAATAGAGGTTAATCATAAGTGGGATGCTTGTCCAAGTAAGGATAGTACCCAAGCACCGGTCCACCCACATACCAAATTATCAAAGTACCAAACTCGAATCATATGAGAGTGATGAAAACTAGCTTGATGATATTCCCATGTCTCCTCAAGAGCACTTTTCTCTATATAAGAGTTTTTCCAGGCTTGTCCTTTGCTACAAAAAGGATTGGGCCACCTTGCTGCACCTTATTTACTTTTGTTACTTGTTGCTCGTTACAAATTATCCTATCACAAAACTATCTATTACCACTTGTTTCAGTACTTGCAGAGAATACCTTGCTGGAAACCGCTTATCATTTCCTTCCACTCCTCGTTGGGTTCGACAATCTTACTTATCGAAAGGATTACGATAGATCCCCTATACTTGTGGGTCATCAAGACTCTTTTCTGGCGCCGTTGCCGGGGAGTGAAGCGCCTTTGGTAGGTGGAATTTGGTAAGGAAAAAGTTATATAGTGTGCTGAAACTTACTGCCACTTGTTAATATGGAAAGTAATCCTCTGAGGGGCTTGTTCGGGGTATCTTCACCCTGACCAGTAGAGCAAAGAGTTGCTCCTCAACATACTGAACCTACTGAAAATGAAAATGTCTGCTTTGAAATTCCTTCGGGTATGATAGAAAAACTGCTAGCTAATCCATTTTTAGGAGATGGAACAAAACATCCTGATGAGCATCTAATATATGTGGATGAAGTTTTTGGATTATTTAAGCTTGTAGGTGTACCCTGAGATGTTGTTAAGAAGAAGTTCTTCCCTTTATCTTTAAAGGGAGATGCATCGACATGGTATAGGCTATGTGATGATATGGGGTCTAGGAATTACAAATGATTGAAATTGGAATTTCATCAGAAGTTTTATCCTATGATCTTCTTGATCGTGATCGCAATTATATATATAATTTTTGGCCTCACGAAGGAGAAAGCATCGCCCAAGCTTGGGAGAGGCTTAAATCAATGTTATATTCATGCCCCAATCATGAGCTCTCAAGAGAAATGATTATTCAAAATTTTTATGCTCGGCTTTCTGATAGCAATCACACCATGCTTGATACTTCTTGTGCTGGCTCTTTTATGATGAAGACTATTGAATTCAAATTGGATTTGTTGGAAAGAATTAAACGCAACTCTGAAGATTGGGACCTCGACAAAGGTAAGGAGTCATGTATGACACCTAGGTTTGATTGTGTTAAATCTTTTATGGATACCGATGTTTTTTGTAAGTTTAGCACAAAATATGGACCTGACTCTAAGATAGTAGCTTCTTTCTGTGAATCTTTTGCTACTTATGTTGATCTCCCCAAGGAGAAGTGGTTTAAATATCATCCTCCCATAGAAGTAAAAGTAGCTGCACCTATTAAAGTTGAAGAAAAGATTGTCACTTATAATGATCCTATTGTTCCTACTTCTTATGTTGAGAAACCACCTTTTCCTGTTAGGATAAAGGATCATGCTAAAGCTTCAACTGTGGTTCGTAAAAGCAATATTAAAACTTATACACCTCATGAGCAAATTAAAGTTGAACCTAATATTGCTATTGTTAAAGATCTCTTGTCTGATAATATTGATGGGCATGTTATTTATTTCTGTGATGAAACATCTAGAATTGCTAAACCTTGTGCTAAAGATAAACCTAGACCTGTGGTAGGCATGCCTGTTATTTCTGTTAAAATAGGAGATCATTGTTATCATGGTTTATGTGATATGGGTGCCAGTCTAGTGCAATACCTATTATCCTATACAGAGAAATTATGCATGATATTGCACCTGTTGAGTTAGAAGATATTGATGTCACAATTAAACTTGCCAATAGAGATACTATTTCACCAATGGGAATTGTTAGAGATGTTGAAGTCTTGTGTGGGAAAACTAAATATCCTGCTGATTTTCTATTTCTTGGTTCCCCACAAGATAGCTTTTGTCCCATTATATTTGGTAGACCCTTCCTAAACCCTGTTAATGCTACCATAGATTGCAAAAGGGATGTTGTTACTATTGGTTTAGATGATATGACTCATGAATTTAATTTATCAAAATTTAGTAGACAACACCGTGTAGTAGAATTACCTAGTAAGGATGAAATTATTTGTCTTGCTTCTATTGCCGTACCTCCTAGTGATCCTTTAGAACAATATTTGCTAGACCATGAAAATGGCATGTTTATGAATGAAAGAAGAGAAATAGATGAAGTATTCTTTAAACAGGAACCTATTCTGAAACACAATTTGCCTGTTGAAATCCTAGGGGATCCTCCTCCACCCAAGGGTGATCCCGTGTTTGAGCTTAAACCGTTACCTGATACTCTGAAATATGCTTATCTTGATGAGAAAAAGATATATCCTATTATTATTAGTGCTAACCTTTCAGAGCATGAGGAGAAGAGATTATTGAAAACTCTAAAGAAGCACTCTGCTGCTATTGGGTATACTCTTGATGATCTTAAGGGAATTAGTTGTAACGCCCTCGATGCGGCTATATCTCCCACTTGTCGAAGCACGACTTAGAGTCATAACCGCATTCAAAGCAATGTCGCAAGTGAGGTAATCTTCACACAACCCATGTAATACATAAAGGAAAGAGATACATAGTTGGCTTACAATCGCCAGTTCACACAATTACATGTATAAAGCATTACATCATCCAGATACACACACAAGGTCCGACTACGGAACCAAAATAAAAGAAGACTACCCCAAATGCTACACAGTTCCCTGATCGTCCCGACCGGGCTCCACTACTGATCAACTGGAAGTGGAACAACATAAAGGACAAGATATTCATTGAGCTCCTCCTTGAGCTTGGTTGCGTCATCTGCACGGACTCATCGGCACCTGCAAGCTGGTTTTGGAAGTATCTGTGAGTCACGGGGACTCAGCAATCTCGCACCCTCGCGATCAAGACTATTTAAGCTTATGGGTAAGGTAAAGGTATGAGGTGGAGTTGCAGCCACTACTAGGAAAAGGCATGCTAGTGGCGCACCGAATTTGCCTTCTAATGGCGCACTACTGGTGCGCCACTGGCATCACGCCATTAGAATTAAATTCTAATGGCGCACTACTGGTGCGCCATTAGTATCTGGTGTTCTAATGGCGCACCGCGTAGTGCGCCATTAGTATAGCCTGCAGTGCACCATTAGAATGCCTCCCAGGGGCCATATGTACAAATGTGCTTTGGCATTCTAATGGCGCACCAGCAGCTAATGCGCCATTGGTGTGATGATCACAGTGCGCCATTAGTGTCTTGTGTGGTGCGCCATTAGTATGAATATTAGGTTTTATTTTTTTTGCTTTTCTGATTTTTGCACAGGTTACAAAATATATTATTGCATAGAATATAGACAGCAGCACACAGCAACATCAGATTCATCAAATACAATAGAAGATTAGTCTCCGAATACAATTCATCATATTAATCTCCGGATTCAAAAGACCGGACAAAGATAAAACATTACAAGTCTCAAGACCGCGAGTATCGAGTTTGCCTTCACATTACAAGTCGATATCGATCATCTAAACTACCATCACATAGAAGAGAGCTGTGGTCATCACGATGAGCATCATCGCGATCAAACTGGTCTTCATCCGGTTCCTCCAACGCTCCCTCCTCTCTCCCGCTAGATAGCGGGCGTATCTAGATTCGGCCTCCACCCTAGTGGTGTACCCTTTGTAACTGTTACCGCTGAAACGGTGAACCTGTCTCCGACACTCCGCCCTAGTGGTGTATTTTTACAGATCATGGCTCAGAGTCATAAACATCTATGGACCAAATATAGTAATGGATACAGCAGATTAGTCTTATGATTTTACTTGTTCGGTATAAAATAGCTTATGCTTTCCTTACAGTACATGTCCACATTTGATATGTCCTTTTTGTCTGTCCTGCTTTTTGAATCAACCGTATCGAGCAATACTATGGAATTAGTCAAATAATTGTGCATGTTTTGACAATAGGATGAATGCAAAAGAAAATCAAATGGTTGTGGCAATCTGTCCATCATCATGACTGTTGACAGTCGCCACACCCACTGTTGGACTTCGATCTAGCACAAAGGGGGTGTATAAGAGCAGATATGGATGGTGTGGTCTGGCACAGATAGCAGTATAATCATCTTAATCTTGCAGTGTAATTTTTAATCCGTGGCAGCAAACGGGCATTGTGCTAGTCTAATAAGAATACACATTGTTGAACTTCGTTGCTGGAATTAATGGTTTACTATCGGGATGTGCCTTAGGAGCATCGCTTATCAAGTGAAAACATAAGACACAAACTTGTAGCTGTATGTGGTTTGCCAAGAAAGGGTGCAACAAGAAATATTTTCCTAGTACTGGTTTATCTCACCTACTAGTAAAGGGACATTTCTCCTCAAATCAAAAGTTAATACATCGTTGTTTCTTACTAGGGGAAGATGGACCTGGATGGTCAAGCACGTGGAAGATGGCTTTGTGGGCGCGCCTTCTTAACAGCGAAAATGCATACAGAATGATCCTAAAGTTAATCACATTGGTTCCACCTGGTGAAAAAGTTGGGTTCGAAGGAGGACTGTACACCAATCTGTGGACAACACACATAAGAACAGTAGCAGTAGTACTACTACTAGCAGTAGTACTACCAAAAGAAAGGAAAGAACAGTAGCAGTAGTACTACTACTAGCTAGCTAGCTAGCTGGTACTGATCTAGCTTCTACATGCATTTCTCTGAATTTTGTTATACTTAAACACTACAAGGAATTATACTTTGTCATAGCTATTAGTCTTTGTACTAAGGGGCACTAGCACACTAGTAAGTGATAGGCAACCATCCTACATGGAAATGTGAAGAGTTACATGGATGAGTACCAGCTCTAAGTGAAGGCTCAATGGATTCAAGATCAACCGACTGAAGTTGCCCAAACCTGCAAGGAAAAGAGAGAATAATGATTTTGAACTGCTTCTGATGGCATACATAAGCATAAGTTCAGTCCCCCAAATCAAGTACTCCATCAGATTGGGATACTACTCTAGATTAGTGTAGCCACTATCTAACAAAAAAAATTAGAACTGAATTTCAGAGTACTCTAAATGTTGTGTGCCCTAGTATTTCTGTGTTCCCTTGCATTTCTATAACATTTAGTAGCATGACAATTTTATCATGTTGAAAAAAATTCAGTAACATGAATTTGGCTAAGCCAAGCATGATCTTGCTTGCATTGCCGCCTTTGCTACATGAAGCAATAGGGTAGGTTCAGTTTCACTGAATTTTTGAAACTATACATCATTTGCTGAATTTTTTCTCTACATCACTTGCTCTTTGTAAATTATTGCATATATCCTGTGACTGAATTTTTGAAACTATAGGTGAACCTCTTTAGGAAACGCAAAACAGTTAACTGAAACTATCTAAAATAGTTAAATCCACTTGATGCTTACCTAATGCAGGCCAACAGAATGAAATGAACTACGAATTTGTTCTCTGAAATACATGTAGGCCAACAGAGAGGATGTTCTTACAAGGGAGCAAGAAGCCTGCCGCCATGGCCCTAGGGTTTGCAGGTGAGGGGGTGGAGGAGAAGGGAGGAATCACCATGCATAGGTTGGGGAGGGAGGAAGGATGGAGAGGGAGGAAGGAGGAAGGAGAGAGGTACCTGGGCAGGCGCGGCCGATCGCCAGAGGGGTCAGGGTCGGGGTTGGGGTCGGGGTCGGCGGCGGCGGCATCGTCGAAGGGATGCCTCAGTTGGCCGTGGGAAGGCCGGCGCCGCGGTCGTCGTCCTGCACCCCGTGCCCGGACTGAGGAAGACACCGGCGTTGAAGCTCCGACAGCGGCTGGGCGTCGGGGGGCGACGGCGCGGGGGCGACGGCGCGGGGGCAAAGTTACGTCGAGTGGGGGGGGGATCTGGCGAGGGAGGGAGAGAGGCCAGAGGGGAATAGGTGGAGGGAAGCTTTCTAATGGTGCACCACACGCAGGTGCGCCATAAGTACGACTGTTCTAATGGCGCACCACCCCTCGGTGCGCCATTAGAATTTTGTTTTAACCTAGCCTAGTAGCCATATCTACAGCCCAACCCTATCTACAACAGAATCCACGCACTAGCCCGATTGGTCAGCACGCAGCACACACACCAGGAGGTCCTGGGTTCGATTCCCAGGATCCCCAATATTTTTTTATGCATTTTAAATGGTGTTTTTTATATTTATTTGTGTTTAAATATGTTCAAACTTGTTTAAATCATAACAGTAATATTTTTTATGCATTTTAAATGCTGTTTTTATATTTATTTGTGTTTAAATATGTTCAAACTTGTTTAAATTATAACAGTAATATTTTTTATAAAAATAGTAAAAAAAATTTAAAAAATATGTTCAAAAAGTGCGGGTGCGGGGGGCCGGGTGCTCCGGCGGTGGAGCGGGGGAGGGTTGCGATGGGTGGAGCTAGCGGGGGAGGGTGCGGGTGCGATCGAGATGGAGGGGGATCGAGATCGAGATGGAGGGGGAATCGAGATCAAGTGTCCTCATGAATTCAAAAAGTGCCCATGAAATTTAAAAATATTCATGATATCAAAAGGTGCCCATGAAATACAATCGAGAAATGAAGACTACGATTTAAATACAATCGGTCTTAGCTAGCTATCTGTTCACAATCTTCTTGCCCTTCTTTTTCGCAAACGGAGTTCTTCCGTGGAACGGACGTCCTTTAGGTAGGGTGGTCCTGCTTCTTCTTGTGGTGTGTGCTGCTACTTCATCGTCGTCGTCATGTTCGATCTTCGGGTCGCCGTACTTGTCGAAGTCTTGCTCATTGGCTACTCCATCCATTCCGATGATCTTCCTTTTGCCTCTCCTCACGACAACACGACTGGGCTTTGGGGGGTCGGTAATGAAAAAGCATTGGTCCACTTGGGAAGCCAGTACCCATGGCTCATTTTTCGCGGTGACATTTGCACCCGCGGTCTTGGATTTGGCTTCGGGTATAACCATGGTGGTGAAATACCGGTCTTCTTTTATGACGTTTTTGGCCCATCTAACACGGAACATCGGGACCTTCTCTCCAGCGTAGCTCAGCTCCCAGATCTCCTCGATCCTTCCGTAGTATCTGTCCTTGTCGTTACCGGTGTAGGATTCCATCGTTACCCCGGAGTTCTGATAACCATCGCTCTTCATGTCCTTGTCCTCGGTGTAGAATGTGTAGCCGTTGATATCGTACGCCTCATAGGTCATCCGGTTGTGCTCGGCGCCCTGTGACAAGGCGAATATGAGTTGTTCTTCCGTGGAAGAATCCTCATGTAAAGGGTACGATAGAAGCTTCTGCTTGAACCAACGCGTGAAACATGAGTTGTGCTCTTTGAGTATATCTCCGTCCATCCTCTGTTGGCCTCGGTCATTGTACGTCTTCTTAATAAAGGTTTTGTGCTCTACCACCCAAGGATCGACCACGTCTATGTGTTGTAGCGCGACTAGGTTTTCTCTTTCAAAGTCGGCGAGTCGACCCTCGAAGTCGACATGCATTTCGCGGCGACCCTCATGGTGACCCCATCCAGCGAGCCTGCCGAGGTGCCTGTTGACGGGCAGACCAACGGGGTTCTCGATGCCTAGATAATTCGTGCAGTAGGAGATGCACTCTTCGGTCAGAAAGCCCCTGGCTATGCTTCCCTCTGGACGTGACATGTTGCGAACATATCCTTTGATGACACCATTCATCCTTTCGAACGGCATCATGCTGTGCAGGAACGTCGGCCCGAGTTGGATGATATCCTCCACTATATGGACCAGCAGATGCACCATAACGTCGAAGAATGCGGGCGGGAAGTACATCTCAAGCTCGCATAGTATCACCACGATCTCTTCCTGTAGCCTTCTGAGTTGCCTCACGCCAATAGACTTCCGAGAGATGACGTCGAAAAAGTTGCATAGGCCAAATAGCGTTTCACGGACGTGCGCGTCCATGATCCCACGGATTGCAACTGGAAGTATCTGCGTCATCAGCACGTGACAGTCGTGAGACTTCATCCCGCTGAACTTCTGCTTCGCTGGGTTCAGTCATGGACATCTTATCTCCGTCTCGTTCTTTTGAAGCATCTCGGCCTTCGCGGAGCTGAAAAACCTATTCACGATGCCTTCAGTCATCGTGCGGACCATGGTCGCCTGCGGGGTAGAGCAAAACGATATGTTAGAACCAAGAAAAAATTTGGCATGACCTTCCCTAAAAATAGGACCAAAAAGAATGCATAGTGCCAAAATTCTCGCCGAAACGGAAATGAATCAAAACATTCCGGCAAAATATTGGCAACCATCGCATATTTCAAATACCGGTACCTTCAAACACAAACATATATGCAACACCACAAACACATGCAACACCACAAACATACATAGATCTAGCTAGGCCACAAAAAGTGCATGTGCACGTTGTTGGAGCGAGCTAGGGAGAAAAAAAAAGTAGATCTATATCATGAAGATAGCTTTCCCTTACTTACCTATCAAAAAAAAGGTAATTTCACCACTTAATTTTGTTGAATCTATGGTGGAAATGAGGTGAGGAGGAGGAGATGGCCGAAAGCTTGGAGAAGGAGGTGGATGGAATGAAGTGGGGAAAGTGAGTGGGTAGGTGTGGGCTGTCCAAAATATCTTGTTGGTCCTAGGTTACTAATGGCGCACCGTAGGAAAATGCGCCATTAGTAACCCTGGTTACTAATGGCGCATCAGCCTACGGTGCGCCATTAGTAGTTTTGCAAAAAAGTAAAAATAATAAGTATATATACTAATGACGCATCTCCTCTGAGTGCGCCATTACTAGTTTAAACTAGTAATGGCGCACTGTGCCACGATGCGCCATTAGTAGTTTTGCAAAAAAAAGAATAAAACAAAATTTACAGTAATGGCGCACTGCCTGCTTGGTGCGCCATTAGTAGTTATAGATAGTAATGGCGCATTATGGACCCGACGCGCCATTAGTATGTATGGGAAAATGAAAAAAAAAATCATACTAGTGGCGCACCCTGTTTACGGTGCGCCATTAGTGTCTTCCACACTAATGGCGTATCACAAACAGCTGCGCCATTAGTATATAGTAGTGGCGCACTGCTTCCACGGTGCACCATTAGAATCAATCCTATCTATAGCCCTTTTCCTAGTAGTGAGCAAGCGACTAGCATATATGGTGGCTAACATACGCAAAAGGGAGCGAGAAGAGAAGGCAAAATCACGGTCGAACAACTATGATCAAGAAGTGATCCTAGAACAACCTACGTCAAGCATTACTCCAACACCATGTTCACTTCCCGGACTCCGCCGAAAAGAGACCATCACGGTAACACACGCGGTTGATGTATTTTAATTAAGGTCAACTTCAGATTTTCTACAACCGGACGTTAACAAATTCCCATCTGCCCATAACCGCAGGTACGACTTTCGAAAGTTCAAATCCTTGCAGGGGAGTCCCAACTTAGCCCATGACAAGCTCTCACGGTCAACGAAGGAATAGACCTCCTCCCGAGACATTCCGATCAGACTCAGTATCCCGGTTCTACAAGACATCCTCGAAAATGGTAAAACAATTCCAGCAAGACCGCCCGATGCGCCGACATCCTGATGGGAGCTGCACATATCTCGTTCTCAGGGCAACACCGGATAAGCAATCCGTATAACTAAAACCAGCCCTCGAGTTTCCCCGAGGTGGCGCTGCAAGGGGCTCTAGTTTGGACCAACACTTAGACAAGCACTAGCCCAGGGGGGGGGGGGTTGAAATAAAGATGACCCTTGGGCTGGCCTAACCCAAGGGCAAAAGGCTAGGTGGCAAATGGTAAAACCAATGTTGGGCCTTGCTGGAGGAGTTTTATTCAAAGCGAACTGTCAAGGGGTTCCCATTATAACCCAACCACGTAAGGAATACAAAATCCGGGAACATAACACCGATATGACGGAAACTAGGGCGGCAAGAGTGGAACAAAACACCAGGCATAAGGCCGAGCCTTCCACCCTTTACCAAGTATATAGATGCATTAATTAAATAAGATATATCGTGATATCCCAACAAAATATCCATGTTCCAACTCTTTACCCTGCGGCGGCGGTGACGCAGGGCGGCGGGCGGCGCGTCAAGGTGCGGCGGCGGCGGTGACGCAGGGCGCGGGCGGCGGCTTAGGGTGGCGGCGGCTGAGGCACGGCGCGGGTGAGAGGCGCGGGGTGGGGCGCGGCTTGGAGAGGAGAGAGGGGCTTGGGATTTTGTGTGGGGAGGGGGGGGTGTGGGGGTATTTATATTGGGGAGGGGTGAAGAGACTTGGGGTAGGGGACAAGAAATAGACTAGGAATTGGAAAGAATAAACGGAGTAGGACTAACGAAAACGAAACAAGGAAAGGGGAGGGGCTAACCCTTAGTCCAAACCGGACTAGAGGCGAGGCAAGAAGCGGCGGCGCTGGCGCCTGCCTTGCGCCTGGCGCATAGCGGCTGGGGGCGGTGGCCTTTGGCCCGGCTGGGCCTTGGTCTGGCCGGCTTGCTCCAGTTTTTTTTTTCTTTTTTTTATAAACGGTTCAGCGTGCAGAAAAAAAAACAAAAGAAAACTAACTAAACGACCTCCGAAAAATCTAAAGTAAATTTTCCCCGACTCCTAAAAATGAGCCGAACAAAATGAACTTTTCTTCGGACCTAAAATGCAATTTTTGAAAACACGCATTTTTCCCTATCCAAATAAAATGCAAATAAAACTCCGGCAAAACCAAAACTTGATCTGTTTATTAAATCTTCATTTTTCCTACATTTTTGGGAAAGTCATATTATTCCCTCTCTTATATTTTTGACATTGGAAAAATAATTGAAGATGAAATAAATAAATCAAATGATCCTCTTTTCCAATCCGAGAAAACTCTCAATTAAGAAAATAACAAAATCTCCAACTCTCTCCGAAGGTCCTTGAGTTGCGTGAAATTTCTAGGATCGACCAAAATGCAAGAAAATAAGATATGCATGATGATCTAATGTATAACATTCCAAATTGAAAATAAATTCAAAAGAGCTTTGAATTTAATTCTTTGAAACTCCCAACTCATATTTCATATAATTTGAAGAAGTCATTTTATCTTCTCTCGTGAAAATCATTGAGTCGCATAAAGTTTCAGAATTGGAATATTTCCAAATGAAATTCAATTATTTTTCAAGCACCCTTGTCATTTAATTTAAATGGAAGAAGTCATGTTATCTTCTCTCTAGGGTTTTGTGTTTGAAAAGCATTTGAATTCATGGAGATCAGAAAGCAAATATGAAAGTTTGGGAAAGTCCTTTTATTCCCTCTCATTTAACTTTCAAAGAGTTTCGAATTCACTCACTTTCAGTCAATCAATCAAACAATCAATCAAATCTATCTATTTATTATAACATTCCAAAATTTAGAATTTTGGGACGTTACAAACCTACCACCCTTAAAATGAATCTCGTCCTCGAGATTCGGAGAGGCCAGCAAGAAAAGGTTAGGGTTTGGGGGTCTCCTCAAAATTCATCGATCGTCTCCGGGGTCTGGGGTGCTACCACCCTTAGAAGCATGGTTACGGTTCCATCAAAACTCGTATACTACATCCATATTCTTGACAGTGTCGGTCTTCTCAAATCCTCGAGAAAATTCCTTCTCTGAGCTCTTCTGGTAGTGGCATAACCTTTACCTCAATTCTTCTGTCTTTCATCTAGGTAAGGTTATTCCGAGATTGGGTCTTCTTAGCTAACGGGTCTAGCGCCAAAACTAAACAACTATCGATATCTCATGGTGGTCAACAATTTATGGTTTCTCCTGCAGGAAATGAGTCTGGGTTGATCCTCTCCCTATAACCTACGGTTGGCACAACTGCCGTGTACAAGGGAAAAATACTTATAACATTCTAAGGTTTAACAAGGTTTAATATCGTCGTCTCTCTACTATTGGCAAGTCACTCAGATTTACCATCCCATATAGCAAGGCGAATAATAAGAGTAAGTCGGTATGGTGATCAATCCATCCCGCACCCAAATCATTACCTTGTATACAGTTTTAGCGAATCTCGCATTCTAACACTCGGTCATCCTCACAAGCATTGCAGAATTTCTCTCGTCGACGAACCAAGTTCGGAATAATCCATTGATTCTGCAAGCCAGACAAACATCTATCGTTCCTTCACAACTCTCAGGTTTTGCGTAAACTCCTATAATCGTCTGTCGATAAGGGCATATCCTCTTCCAGGGTTTTTCCTTCAGCAAGAGTGTGCTTGCTTTTTGGCAGGTTCTGGAGCCTGTGGGTTATAGCCCATCTCCTCACTTGTAATCCTTGAACTTATCTTCGGGCAACTGCTCATTAGTCCAACTTCCAATCTCCTAGTATTCTTAAATACATCCAATTGTATTGTCTTCCTTCCTTCTATTGGCACCAAACTAAGACATGTTTACTCAGACTCATCATGGAGTTGCCATTGCTCCATATTACCAACATCATACCTCCTTTGTATCCAATAGTACTTCATCTCTTCATCCTCGTGGGATTTCCCACATACCGAGATAAAATGAATTCCATATTCACTTCGTGGAACATCGTTATCCTTTCCATGGTCAAGCGTCCTTACAAGGGAATATTGGCCATCTCTGCATGGCACTTCTTCAACTAGGAAATGTGAAACACATCCTAAAATCCTGACGGTCCTTCGGGTAACTCCAACTTGTAGGCCACTTCTCCCATACGATCCAAAACTCGGTATGGTCCTACAATTCTCGGGGCTAACTTTTCCCTTAACTCCAATCCATTTAACTCCTCGCACAGGGGACACGTGAAGACATGCTCTGTCTCCAATTTCATAAACTACCTCCTTGAGTTTTTGAGTCTACATAACTCTTCTGCCTGGACTGGGTTACCTTCAGTCTATCTCGAATCAACTTAACATTCTCTTCTGACTCCTTGATCACATTTGGTCCAAACAACTGACGGTCTCCAACTTCATCCCACATACTCTTGGGGTATCACACATATCGAGACAAAACTCGTATTCATTTTTGTCCAAAATCCACTTAGGGGAGTATCCTTATCGTTTCCAGAGGTCAACGGTTCTTACAGGGTACTACCACCCTTAAAATGCTCCAATATTTTATAGACCATATTTCTCATATCCTCAAAATGGTCAAAATCCTTCTTCATAGAGTAATAACTCATAAAATCCATATCAGTACCAATGTTGCTACTTCATTCATTTTTCCAATGTTTACAATCTCTTGCTTTTCCATTACATGTCTCAACTCAACACCTCAATATAAGGAAAATATTCTCACTACTACGACTATATTTCTTCTGTTGCAAACTCAACTATCTAGCACACGTTTCCTTCTCCTTGGGGCATTCTCTGGCAAAGTGCCCTGCTCCATTACAATGGAAACATATTACATCTGGCAAGTTTCGAGGTTTTCTTGTGATTATATAGCCTCCTTTGGTTCTTGGCTTCCTTTTTGGGCAAATGTGGAGGTAGTGCCCTGACTCCTTGCACCCATAACAGGTGACATGACTCAGATCCTTCCTGGAATCCAATCGGTTTCTCTTTCTGGACCATTCCATACCAATCATGGCTTCTATTTCCTGTGGGTCATATTATACTTCCTCTATCGGGAATTCTACTAGATCCCCATTCATACAATTCTGGGAGAGGTGTCCTTCTTCTCCACATGAATAGCAAGACTTGGTGTAGGGTTTAATTGGTTCCTCTTTGGGTGTGTACTCCACTTCTTCCTTCATCACAGGTTCCTCTAAACTTTCCATAAGAGCTCCTTTCATTACTTCTTTATTCTGTTGTACGGTCCTTCGTACCATGGGGTAAATGTGACACTGAGTAGGATAGTGGGAAATCCCTTCACACAAGAAACAAGTAATCTGCCTAGTTGGGTATTCTTCAACTGGGTGACTTCCTTCGCAATTTGGGCATTCATCCTTGTGTTCTTTATGGTTGTGTCCGATTTCTCCACAAATCTTGCATGCACAAGGTTTATTCATATCCTTTCCATAAGGCTTCAACTTCTGGGACACAAACCGAGACTTTGGCAAAGTCAACTTAAATTCTTTCCAAGTGGTTACTCCTTGCCATCCATTCATGGTTTGGTATATCCTCCACCAAGTAGCAGCACCTCTTTCAAAGCACTCAAGAGCATGCTGGGTCTTATCCTTTCCGACTATATGGTTGTTCTCCATATGATCCTCCATGTACTGAATCCATCGGTCTGTCTCCAATTGACTCATCAGTCCCGAAAATACAAGCTCATCTCCATTCATCCTCTACTAGGTCCATGTGGGTTTGGGGGTAAGATAAGAGAGATCAAGAGAGAGGAATGCACATAATGCAAACAACAGTTTTGAAAAGACAGATTTTATTGTGGCTATCGGAAAACATCAAACAAATGACAGCTCACAAACGTCGCATCTAACGTAGGTATAAAACAGGGGTTTGGTCTTCTAAAGGTCAACGTCGCCAAACTCTTCAAGTCTTGTTCATGACTCCAATGGCTTCTTCCGATCATGCTTGTCCTTCTCAAGTTCTTTTGCCAGATCAACTCTTGTGACGCGAAGTCTCTTGTGACATCCTTTAATATTCTGGAGTTGCATTCCAAACTTCTAGGTTTCAACATCCTTGGCATGAACCATGGTCATATTGTCCTTCAGTTCCTGACAAATCTCCGGTATCTTGAGGTTGTAGCTCCTCCAGCTTGGCTACTTTCGCGTCTAAGTTCTTCACGAAATGCTCCCTGTCAAAAATACGGCTTCTTGTAGCTCCCTCTTAACTTCTTGATGGACTACTCTAGATCCTGGTGATACACCGGCTAGGGAAAAAACTCCATCTTATGCTAGGTGCTCCATCAGCCTTCTTCCATCAAATCCATTCTAATGACATGCATCCTTAACTCAGCACGGTGACGATAACCTTATGGATAGCCATGTTTCTGCTCTTGCATTTCCATGAGCTATCTCTCCACAGTTGATATCTCCTGCCTTAGGGTTTCTTGACAAAACTTTAAGTTTTTAACTTTCCATGCTCCGGTCTTTCTCCGATACACCTTGATCTCGGGTATTGACAACTTCCATAATCTGTCAAGTTCCATAAAGGGTAGCAGTCCTAGGTCATACAAATCTGGGGATTCTTTAGAGCCTCCAATTCTCCTAATCTTTAGAGTCTTCACAGTTGTAGTTTCCATTATCATAATGTATGGTAAAATTCTCTTCATTCCGAATGGTCTTACTTGTCTGATATCCTGTACTTCTTGGAGTGGTCTCATCAGTCGAATCTTCAAGTGGTCAAAAGGGGAAAAGGGGTATGGTCTCACTAAAAGAATTTTTGAATAAGCTCAGAAGAGAAGAGAGGTAAAAGATCTTTTTGAAAGGGAAAGTAGTAGGGAAAAATCTTTGCGATGGGCTTGCCAGTTTCTAGGGTCACGTCCTACAGTCAACATGTGCTCTGATACCATCTTGTACCGACCCGACCCGAATGGATCAAGTCTCTGTGCTTATGTGTCATCCCTGGATCAGTATGCTGACACACACAGTACTCGAAGGATTTATAACAGAGGTAAATCACATGTATAAGTAATGTAAATACTATTACCTCAATCCATATAGCGGAAGCAACAAGGTTGTGGATTCCCATCAACACCAACGGCAAAGTTGAGTGTAGAAATCGTAACCCTAACGTAACACTTACTCGTCGTAAGAAACCTGCAACATGAGACATTGCAGCCCGAAAATGGGTCAGTACATTGAATGTACTGGCAAATTCACACCATAGAGAATGATGAATAATGAATATCACTATATGCATATATGGCTGGTGGAAAAGCTCTATGGTTATAAGGTTTTTGCGTAAAGCCAATTTTTCCCTACTGCAAAGGAATAAATTTATTTAACTATCATGGTGGTTGTGACACATCGAGAATGGTTGACAGCATTCTCAATCCCAATTAAAAATAATTAAAACCCATCAACATTAATTAGAAGTAACATGTTGAGATTCACAATGATATTCAAGTACTAGATACTCAAGTTGTCCATAACCGGGGACACGGCTAATCATGATTAGTTTGTACACTCTGCAGAGGTTTGCGCACTTGTCCCCACAAGACTCGATCGCCTCCGTTTGGTTTCTCGCACTACATGGTGTTTGAGAAGACGGATGACCGAGACACAGTCTTTCAGAAGCGCTAGCACCTTACATGTGGGGTAGACCGTACCACCTATAACCCCTACATCTGCTAGTCCACCCCGTAAGAGTTCGCACAGCTTAGTCAACTAGGCCAGAGCCCATAGTAGCATGTGGCTGCACACGGAAGTTACTAGCATGAATTATCTTATGATCCCTTTGAGCCTGGGTGGCGGTCCAAAAAAAAACAGGCAAGTCCTGATAGACATCAGGTGCCTCAATCCACCCAGATGTGTGTTTAAGTTGCCACCTTAGATAAACCATTAAAATTATCAACTCACATCTGTCATGGATATCGCTCACCCAATCCACGTCTACTAGCATAGCATGGCATAATAAGCAACGTAGAAGTAACTCCCAAAGGTTTGATAATAATACAGGTAATAGGTACTATTTCATCTACTTCCCATCCCACAATTTAATTAGATCCTAATCATGCAATGTGTGAGGATTGATCTAATGCAATAAAACTGGGTTGTAGAAAAAGTATGATCAAAGTGTGAACTTGCCTGCAATGTAGATGAAGATGATTCGCACTCAAAACTCTTGATAGATCTACTCGTCACACTCCAGTCAATCTATCATAAGCAAACAATAGTAACCACACAATAAGTACTCATCTAATGCACAAGTAAAACTCGAACAAGAGAACGAACTAGATAGTTCAACTTAAGAACTCCGGTTGCAAAGAAAGAACGAACCAAACAAACGACGGAAAACAAACGGCGGAAGGAAACAACTCGGTTCTAGCAAGTTGAAATTAGGTCAAATTTTACTGTAGCAAAAGCTTGTTCAAGTTCATTAGACGGAACGGTGGTTTCGAGACGAAACTCCAGGCGCTTGAATCACCTGATTCCGATAAACAAGCGAAAAGAAAGACTAGAACGAAGATCGGATCTGAGATCACGATCGGAAAGAACGCGGAATAAATCCGACGATAAAGAAAACTAAGAACGGTTAAACGAACGGACGTTCGTTAACCTAGAAGAATCCGGTGATCACGTTCGTTAGGACGAACGGTCCGGTGAACGGTCCAAAGGCAACTAAATTGGAAAAGAAAACGAATCTGAGCTAGGGTTTCGGGAAAAGAAAACCAAACGAAAAACCGATCTAGAAAACCGGAACGGTTTGGCGAAGTATCGGAGAGAAAACGAATCGGTAGAGAAGAAAAGAATCGGAACGGTTTATAAGAAAAACCGAACCGAGGGAAAGAAGAGACGCGGCGCGGTACCTCTGGCGAACGGCGGCGTTGGGCGGCGGCGGCAGTGCACAAGGCGGCGGCGGCGCGGCAAGGTGCGGCGGCGACGGTGACGCAGGGCGCGGGCGGCGGCTTAGGGCGGCGGCGAGTGAGGCGCGGCGCGGGTGAGAGGCGCGGGGTGGGGCGCAGCTTGGAGAGGAGAGAGGGGCTTGGGATTTTGTGTGGGGAGAGGGGGGGTGTGGGGGTATTTATATTGGGGAGGGGTGAGGAGACTTGGGGTAGGGGACAAGAAATAGACTAGGAATAGGAAAGAATAAACGGAGTAGGACTAAAGAAAACGAAACAAGGAAAGGGGAGGGGCTAACCCTTAGTCCAAACCGGACTAGAGGCGAGGCAAGAGGCGGCGGCACTGGCGCCTGCCTTGCGCCTGGCGCACGGCGGCTGGGGGCGGTGGCCTTTGGCCCGGCTGGGCCTTGGCCTGGCCGGCTTGCTCCAGTTTTTTTTTTTATAAATGGTTCAGCGCGCAGAAAAAAAAACAAAATAAAACTAACTAAACGAACTCCGAAAAATCTAAAGTAAATTTTCCCCGACTCCTAAAAATGAGCCGAACAAAATGAACTTTTCTCCGGACCTAAAATGCAATTTTTGAAAACACGCATTTTTCCCTATCCAAATAAAATGCAAATAAAACTCCGGCAAAACCAAAACTTGATCTGTTTATTAAATCTTCATTTTTCCTACATTTTTGGGAAAGTCATATTATTCCCTCTCTTATATTTTTGACGTCGGAAAAATAATTGAAGATGAAATAAATAAATCAAATGATCCTCTTTTCCAATCCGAGAAAACTCTCAAATAAGAAAATAACGAAATCTCCAACTCTCTCCGAAGGTCCTTGAGTTGCGTGAAATTTCTAGGATCGACCAAAATGCAAGAAAATAAGATATGCATGATGATCTAATGTATAACATTCCAAATTGAAAATAAATTCAAAAGAGCTTTGAATTTAATTCTTTGAAACTCCCAACTCAAATTTCATATAATTTGAAGAAGTCATTTTATCTTCTCTCGTGAAAATCATTGAGTCGCATAAAGTTTCAGAATTGGAATATTTCCAAATGAAATTCAATTATTTTTCAAGCACCCTTGTCATTTAATTTAAATGGAAGAAGTCATGGTATCTTCTCTCTAGGGTTTTGTGTTTGAAAAGCATTTGAATTCATGGAGATCAGAAAGCAAATATGAAAGTTTGGGAAAGTCCTTTTATTCCCTCTCATTTAACTTTCAAAGAGTTTCGAATTCACTCACTTTCCGTCAATCAATCAAACAATCAATCAAATCTATCTATTTATTATAACATTCCAAAATTTAGAATTTTGGGATGTTACAGAGACGGTTCGAGTTCGTCGAGGGATGTAGTCGTTCCAGGATGGTAGAAGAAGTAGTGGTACAATTGGTCCTCGCGGGTAGTGGTACACGTTCGTTTTAAAGAGGTACTGGACGCATCCGAGGTTTCCGAAGGCGACGGTAGTGGAACTTGGTGAATCCGAGTTCTTCAAAGGTCGTCACCGAACTTGGTCAAAAAAAACACGGCGTGGGTAGACATTCACTTGACGGTCCTTGGCAACGGTCACCGTACATGGTTCGTAGACGTTCGGGTCTTCCGTAGAGGTACTCAACGCACTCCGGGTGTGTAGTCGACACGGTTCATAGAAGAACTTGGCGGGTCCTCAACGTCCTGGTACTTGACGTTCGAAGCGGTGGTCGTTCGTGTGCCGTAAGTCGTGGTACTTGCCGATCTTTGTGAATCAAAGTGTCTCGGTGGCGGCCATGGTACTCCCTGATTTGGAGGGTCTTGACAATGACAAGAGGGGCCACAGGTTGTGCACGACGACAGCGAGAGCTTCAGTGGCATGCAGCGCACGACGGCGATGCTTGGGTTCATGGAGGGGCACAGAGGCAAGCAGGCAACGAGGCAAGGGCGACGTGGGAGGAAGCAGGGGTGCCGGACGCATGTGGAGAGGCTCGAGGTCGAGCTCCTGGTTCCGGCGAACTCCGAACGGAGCGGCAGGGACCTGTTGGCTTGCTCCGGCATGGTGGCGAGGACGCGGTGGCGGCGTCGAGGTACGGGGCCCCGCCAGAAGGAGTGGAGGGGCTCAGGCATGAGCTCCTGCTCGAGGAAGATGACGGGGAGGCAGCAGAGCAGGGTGAGGTCAGCCTGATTCGGAGCTGAATGGCAGCAGGATGGCAGCGGCTGCAGGCATCCATGGCCTTGACGAGGAAGCAGGCGATGCAGCGGGGCAACGAGGATGGACGGCGCCGGCGTAGAAGAGGAAGGAGGGTGGCACTTGGCGTCCCCGGTGATGCGGCGGCCTCCTGGCGATGCAGCGGACTCCTGGTCGCCGTAGAGGAAGCAGAGGGCGGCGCTCGTGGGAGACGGGGAGGCGGCAGCGAGGCGGCGACACGGGGGCCTGCTGGACGGGCGCGAGGAAGGAGGCGCGCGGGGGAGTTTCTTTCCCTGGAGCAAGATGTCGCGCGAGCGCCATGGCCCAAGAGAGAGGCTTCAGGGGAGAGGAGAGCAGCGCGTGTGGGGAGGAGATGGGATCGGGATCCCTGGTACGATGCGTGTGTGTGGCGGCACAGGGAGAACGAGGGAGAGGGAGATTGGATCGGGCAATGCTAGTCTCTAGCGGCGCGAGCAGGGAGACGAGAGAGATGGGGATCGGGCCAGGGGGAGGGTTAGGTTAGGAATAGGTGGGCTTTGGCCTTGGGCCGGCCCAGTAGAGAGGGAGGGGCTGCCCTAGAGAGGCCGGCTGCTGGACCTTAGGCGGGCTTCTGCGAGGAGGCCCAAGTGGCCAGATGCCTGGCTGGGCTTCTCTCTCCTTCTTAATTCTTCTCTTAACAAAAACAGAGAAAAATAAGAGAAAGGAAAAGAGAGAAGAGAAGGTTAGAGGAAGAATTTGGGCACGGGAATAAATTTCCCGGACTCGCAAAAATGCGCATGTTCTAAGAAAAATGGAGTGGGCATTTTTTAAAGTTTTATATTCAAACTCATTAGATTTAAAATCAAATGGTGTGAATAGGAAGTGAGGGTTAGGAAGGTCCAAAAATGTTCGGATTTTTGTTGGAGCTCCAAGAAATGACGAAAGAATTTATGGGCAAAGTTTGGAGACCAAGAATTGAGATAATAAAGGCATGGGATATTTGCAAGTGTGTTATGGTTAATTCCAAATAAATGGAATAATTACTATAGCTCTCTAGATATCGAGATGATATGTTGTAAAGAGAATCACCATGTGAATTCCCTCAGTTTAAATGGATCGAAGATCCATACGGTTTATTTAGTTGAGTTAAGAAAAGAAATGACATGATGGCATGATGACATGATGCAATGCACATGATGCAAAGATGAAGGCAACAGACGAAACAAATCACACAACGAAATCTCGGAAACCCTGGAAGACATCTGAAGCTCCGGTCTTGGGGCGTTACAACACTCCACCACTACGAGAGGATCTCGTCCCGAGATCTAGGATGGCACCGGAGGGAAAACGGAAGAGAAAGAGAAGAGGTAAAACTAAGTTTGCTTCTTTGACAAAAGAGTGAAACCAAAGAACCTTGGAAAGTTGAACAACTTGAAAGAAAGAATACAAGGAAGATTAACAAAGTTGAAAATACTCTGTTAGGGAAAAAACAAGAACAAGGAACATTACCAGAACCTTGTTGGTTGTAAGACAAAAGAAAAGGATTGCAATGGACAAGAAGTACATGCAAACACTCCAGTAGAAACGAGATGTACAAGGAACGATAAGGATCAATTACGACAACACTCCGGTTGGACAAGGGAGGTAAAGAATATAAACTTTGCCAAACGAAAGCACTTGGATGAGACTCCGGTTAGAAGAGGAATGATAGAAATGACACTCTGGTTAAAACAAGATAGAGAAGGAAAAAGAACGATATAATTTGGGCAGCACTCCACTTGTAAATGGAAGGAATTGGACATGATCTTGACAAAACAAGATGATGGGTCGAAGAGAGCAGCATCACAATGCCTCTGGAACAAATGAAAGAATGCAATGAAAAGAACAGAGAAGAAAACAACATGTTCTACCTCAAATGAATTTGAGAGAGCATCCTTAAAAAGAAGGATTTAACAGAGTTGATGGGAAATCAACAACGAAAAGAACATGCTTGTTGAGGGCTTATGGAAAACATCTCAAGAACTTGAGGTGAAAACCTGCCATAAATGGAAACAAGATTGGATTGATATGAACAAGGAGACAAGAAACTTATTTCACCGGGAGGGTAGATGAAGAACTTGGGTCATTTATAAGCACCCTAGATAGCAACACTCCTTTGGGAAGGCTTAAGGTGTAATGTAACCCAAGATAACTCCAATGACGAGATTGATGGATTTAAAATATCTCATGCTTGACACCTTGTGAAACAAGAAACACGAAGGAAAATTATCAAGAATCACATAACACCACCTCAAAAGATAAGGTAAAAGAACTGCACTCCGGATTGCAAGATGAAGAACACTTGATCTCCTTAGAAAAGAATCTCAATGAACACCTCGCGAAAGAAATTAAATCCTTGATGAACCATCATGTAGAGCCTCCATGAAGAACTCTAGTAACAAAAGGATGATCAAACGAAAAGAAAGAGAAGTTGAAAGCACAAGGTGAATCCTTGTAATGACTTAGATAGATCTCCGTGATTACATAATTGCGAGAGCTTGGAACTCCGGGAGAGAAAGATGAGCACTTGAAACCAAGAATATGTATGATGAACCACTCCGGAATAAGGAATTGAATCATTTGGATGAAACAAGAATAAGAATTACATTATGCTTATCCTTCGCCAATTAAATTGATGACAATCAACGGATTTGGCACACTACTTATTCTCATAGCAAGGATTAAGAGAGATATAGCGCCAACTTGGGAAGGTCTCCAATGAACCGCCGGTAGAATTGAAACAACGAATGAATTGATATGATAAACGAAGGAAGAGGAACTCTTGAATGAACCACCGTAAGAATTAAAATAAACGAAGTAAAAGATAAAGAAACACCGCGAAGAATTAGCAAATGAACGAAGAAGCTAGAGGGGATTTAGTTACATGAGAACGAAGAGATCAAGAACTGATTAGAGGATAATTGATCGATGCACCGGTAAGATTAGGAGAACGATAACTGAAAGCTGGGAAAGAATAATTATGAGATGATGGGCTCCGGAGAATCAAACTGAAAATACTCTGAATTACTCCGGATGGTTGAAAAGAATATCTCACAATCGCAAATAATTATGAGAGGATGGCAACAAGCTAGAATTACGAATCTTGAACAGAATGGAGCAAGATTGAGAGAAAAATCTTCTTCGGTCTTCCAATCTGAGAATGACGATGAGAAACACCACCATGAATTATTGAGGTACTCCGGAATTAAAATTGGAAAGGTTGAACCAACGATGAAAAGAATTTTGAAAGATCTTGGAGAAAGACATTTGACTGATGAAAAATTCATTCTTATGTCAAACTTGGAAAAAGAATTTGAGAGTAACGCCGGGAAAAGAGAAGAGTCAGGTAAGATCCTGGGAAAAGACCTATGGGTTAGGGCCCACTCAAAAGATACAGCGTTGAACAATTTAAAAGAGAGAAAACCCCGGTTTAATTAAAAGACTTGAATGAGATAAACATTCTCAAAATAGGATTAACGGATCTTGAATGACAAGACGATCCATCTGAGATATCTTCAGCACTCCGGAACAATTGAACAGCGAGAGGTGAATGATTAAGGATTGCACCGGTATGAGGAAACATTGAAACGAGGAAAAGATATGATCAACAAAGCTTGACTTGAAACCACCGGAGAAGAAAAAGAACGAAGAACTATGAACTTGAAGCTCCCTTAGCATCTTCGTGAGAATCACCGGATAAGAACATTGACAGAAAAGAATGGAAAGACTTCACGTCAATAAGATGGATACTCGATTAAGAAATCTGAATCCTTGAAGGAAAGGGGTGGGTGGGCGGGAAAAACAAAGGCAACTTGGAGATGGATGAAAAAAATAGCGTTGAGAAGAACTGATACTTGATCTTGCGGATGTTGAAATGATCGGATCCACTTGAAGAGAAAGACGCCGGTTGAAAAGAAAATGAAATGACAAACTCGATGACCGAGAAGGATTAGTATTCACATCGGAGTATGAGAACACCATTTGGGGAAGGTATGGAATCAACACTTGACATTGAAGCAACTTGAATACCACAACTCAAAACAAAACATAGGATTGGCTTGCGGAATAAGCCGGAACCAACATATGATAGAGATTTCGTCCGAAGTTTTCGTGGTGGGACCTACACGGGCTCGATCGTACAACACCATCATGTACAAGGCAGTGCACATGACATACGAAGCGTCCCCAAGTTGGCATAGCCAAGGACTCTTTAAGACACAACGAGACCACTGTAAAACCAACCGTGAATAGGCGGACCACTAGACGTTGAAACCCAATTTCATATCATACATCTGTCGGAAAGATATCCTAAGAGCTACTTGAATTCCCACTTATAAACTCCCAAAATTTTCTGGTTATGCAATCAGGTGTTGGGGATACAAGGGAAGCATAATATCTCACCCAAAACTAGCAAATCCTACACCCAGCTGTATCCATCCTTCAACACATAACCAAGAAACCTTCGGAAATCGTCTACCTCAACCTTCGAAAAGCATCCTTTATGCAAGTTATGGCAATACTCCCGAACTCCCGCCCCAGTACTGGGTGGCGTCGAGGTTATCTCACCAACGAACTGCATAAAAGAGATTTTCGATGTCGGCGTACTAAACTCAGGTATTCCAGAACTGCAACGATAAAATTATGACGACAACACCTCGGAGCTCAACTCCCCGGGACACTGCCACAAAACCCCTGACAGGAGGCACCAAGACAATGTTCTCGTCACAAAACCATCGGAATGATTCCAAGATACCCGCGTGATCCTAAATTTTTTTTAGTGAAATTTGAGAAGAGAAGAGTCAAAACTCTACGTCAGGATGCCTTACCAGAGCGATGAGGAGACTGGGAAGTGAAAAGAATTCCTAAACTCTCGGATATATAAATCCTAAATGACTCAAAACATTTTTCTAGACACAACTCGGCCGCTAAAAACGATCAAGCAATGGGGCTCCTAAGGTCAGGGAAGGCTCTGATACCAACTTGTAACGCCCTCGATGCGGCTATATCTCCCACGTGTCGAAGCACGACTTAGAGGCATAACCGCATTGAAAGCAATGTCGCAAGTGAGGTAATCTTCACACAACCCATGTAATACATAAAGGAAAGAGATACATAGTTGGCTTACAATCGCCACTTCACACAATTACATGAATAAAGCATTACATCATCCAGATACACACACAAGGTCCGACTACGGAACCAAAATAAAAGAAGACTACCCCAAATGCTACACAGTTCCCCGATCGTCCCGACTGGGCTCCACTACTGATCAACTGGAAGCGAAACAACATAAAGGACAAGATCTTCATCGAGCACCTCCTTGAGCTTGGTTGCATCATCTGCACGGACTCATCGGCACCTCCAAGCTGGTTTTGGAAGTATCTGTGAGTCACGGGGACTCAGCAATCTCGCACCCTCGCGATCAAGACTATTTAAGCTTATGGGTAAGGTAAAGGTATGAGGTGGAGCTGCAGCAAGCGACTAGCATATATGGTGGCTAACATACGCAAAAGAGAGCGAGAAGAGAAGGCAAAAGCACGGTCGAACAACTATGATCAAGAAGTGATCCTAGAACAACCTACGTCAAGCATTACTCCAACACCATGTTCACTTCCCGGACTCCGCCGGAAAGAGACCATCACGGTAACACACGCGGTTGATGTATTTTAATTAAGGTCAACTTTAGATTTTCTACAACCGAACGTTAACAAATTCCCATCTTCCCATAACCGTGGGCACGACTTTCGAAAGTTCAAATCCCTGCAGGGGAGTCCCAACTTAGCCCATGACAAGCTCTCACGGTCAACAAAGGAATAGACCACCTCCTGAGACATTCCGATCAGACTCGGTATCCCGGTCCTACAAGACATCCTCAACAATGGTAAAACAAGTCCCGCAAGACCGCCCGATGCGCCGACATCCTGATGGGAGCTACACATATCTTGTTCTCAGGGCAACACTAGTAGAAAACAGGGCTATGGTCCAGGCCGGCTCAGCCCATTAGTCCCGGTTCAGTCTAGAACCGGGACCAATGTGGGCATTGGTCCCGGTTCGTGAGCCCAGGGGGGCGGCCGGGCCACGTGGGCCATTAGTCCCGGTTCGTCTGGACCTTTTGGTCCCGGTTGGTGGGACGAACCGGGACCAATGGGCCTCGCTCCTGGTCCACCACCATTGGTCCCGGTTGGTGGCTTGAACCGGGACCAAAGGCTTCCCTTTAGTCTCGGTTCATGTCATCAACCGGGACCAATGAGGTGCCTATATATACCCCCTCGCGCAAGAGCAAAGCACAGTGCTCTGTTTTTTCTGGCCGAGGGGGAGAGGGCTTTGTGGTGCTCTAGCTAGCCTCCTATGCACATGAGGTGTTCGATGGAATGCCCGAGCCACACTACTTAAGCTTTCTCCTCTCGAAGCTCGACCTCCAAGCTCCATTTTCCTCGAGATTTGTCTAGATTTAGCGGTCCGTCACGCCCCATCCCCGTCTTCACCGCCGTCGATCACCCGCGCCGATCTCATCACCGACACCACCGTGGTGAGCCTCTTGTTCTTATCTTCTTTCTGAAAGGAAAAATATTCTTACTTGTATGTTTAGATAGATACTTGTATCATTTTCTTACATTTATTATTGCATCTTATATAGTGCGATGGTTTTGGTATCCGCCCCCGTCGGCCCTCGTCCTGTCTATGATTCGGATTTGGTATGTATATTATCTTTATAACTATTGGTTCATTTATTGTTTATGAAAATTATGCCGACCAACGTGACATAGATTTTATTTATCTAGGATGTATGTGAATCGGAAATGCCAACCGACCCTATTGTCGAGAGGTTAAATTTAGTTGAAGAAGAAAACAATTTGTTGAAGGAAAAAATAAAAAAAATTGAGGAGGAGAAGATGATATTGGAGTTGCATGTTGCGGATGTCGTCGATGATCACAAGATCAAGATGGATGCAATGCGCTTGAAGATTAGAAAGATTAGAAAATATGCCATTCATACCGAGGCTTGGTATCATTATGCCGTTGGATCAATTGTTACCTTGGTTGCGATTATGATCGCATTTGTTTTCGCATTGAAATGTTTTACATAGTTTCAATGTATGGTTTAATTAATTAGATGCTCTGGAGAGCTATATGTTGTTAGATGAGAACTATGTATGCACTTTGGTTTTAATGTGATGATGAACTTCTATTAATTTGGACACTTAATTATATATAATGCACGCAGATGAACCGGCAATGGATGTACGGTGACAGACACACCCGCGAGTACATTAAGGGCGTGCATGAGTTTCTCGATGCGGCTGAGGCAAACAAGCAGAATGGTTTTATGTGTTGTCCATGCACTGAATGTGGGAATACGAGGTCTTACTCTAACCGGAAAATCCTTCACTCCCACCTGCTTTACAAGGGTTTCATGCCACACTATAATGTTTGGACGAGGCACGGAGAAATAGGGGTTATGATGGAAGACGGCGAAGAAGAAGAGTACGATGACAACTATGTGCCCCCTGAATACGGTGATGCTGCAACGGGGGGAGCTGGTGAAGATCAAGAGGAACCAGACGATGTGCCCAATGATGCTGCCACGGGTGAAGCTGCTGAAGATCAAGAGGAACCAGACGATGTGCCCGATGATGATGATCTCCGCCGGGTCATTGTCGATGCAAGGACGCAATGCATTAGTCAAAAGGAGAAGCTGAAGTTCGATCGCATGTTAGAGGATCACAAAAAAGGGTTATACCCCAATTGCGAAGATGGCAACACAAAGCTCGGTACCGTACTGGAATTGCTGCAGTGGAAGGCAGAGAATGCTGTGGCTGACAAAGGATTTGAGAAGCTACTGAAAATATTGAAGAAGAAGCTTCCAAAGGATAACGAATTGCCCGACAGTACATACGCAGCAAAGAAGGTCGTATGCCCTCTAGGATTGGAGGTGGAGAAGATACATGCATGCCCTAATGACTGCATCCTCTACCGCGGTGCATACAAGGATCTGAACGCATGCCCGGTATGCGGTGCGTTGCGGTATAAGATCAGACGAGATGACCCTGGTGATGTTGACGGCGAGCCCCTCAGGAAGAGGGTTCCTGCGAAGGTGATGTGGTATGCTCCTATAATACCACGGTTGAAACGTCTGTTCAGAAACGAAGAGCATGCCAAGTTGATGCGATGGCACAGTGAGAACCGAAAGAAAGATGGGAAGTTGAGAGCACCCGCTGACGGGTCGCAGTGGAGAAAAATCGAGAGAAAGTACTGGGATGAGTTTGCAAAGGACCCAAGGAATGTATGGTTTGCTTTAAGCGCGGATGGCATTAATCCTTTCGGGGAGCAGAGCAGCAATCACAGCACCTGGCCCGTGACTCTATGTATGTATAACCTTCCTCCTTGGATGTGCATGAAGCGGAAGTTCATTATGATGCCAGTTCTCATCCAAGGCCCTAAGCAACCCGGCAACGAAATTGATGTGTACCTAAGGCCATTAGTTGAAGAACTTTTACAGCTGTGGAATGGAAACGGTGTACGTACGTGGGATGAGCACAGACAGGAGGAATTTAACCTTAAGGCGTTGCTGTTCGTGACCATCAACGATTGGCCCGCTCTCAGTAACCTTTCAGGACAGACAAACAAAGGATACCACGCATGCACGCACTGTTTAGATGACACTGAAAGTATATACCTGGACAAATGCAGGAAGAATGTGTACCTGGGCCATCGTCGATTTCTTCCGACCAACCATCAATGTCGAAAGAAAGGCAAGCATTTCAAAGGCGAGGCAGATCACCGGAAGAAGCCCGCCATGCGCACCGGTGATCACGTGCTTGCTATGGTCAATGATTTACACTACGTAATCTTTGGAAAGGGTCCCGGTGGACTAGCTGTTCCGAATGACGCTGAGGGACACGCACCCATGTGGAAGAAGAAATCTATATTTTGGGACCTACCCTACTGGAAAGACCTAGAGGTCCGCTCCTCAATCGACGTGATGCACGTGACGAAGAACCTTTGCGTGAACCTGCTAGGCTTCTTGGGCGTGTATGGGAAGACAAAAGATACACCTGAGGCACGAGAGGACCTGCAACGTTTGCACGAAAAAGACGGCATGCCTCCGAAGCAGTATAAAGGTCCTGCCAGCTACGCTCTTACGAAAGAAGAGAAAGAAATCTTCTTTGAATGCCTGCTCAGTATGAAGGTCACGACTGGCTTCTCGTCGAATATAAAGGGAATAATAAATATGCCAGAGAAAAAGTTTCAGAACCTAAAGTCTCATGACTGCCACGTGATTATGACGCAACTGCTTCCGGTTGCATTGAGGGGGCTTCTACCGGAAAACGTCCGATTAGCCATTGTGAAGCTATGTGCATTCCTCAATGCAATCTCTCAGAAGGTGATCGATCCAGAAATCGTACCAAGGCTAAGGAGTGATGTGGCGCAATGTCTTGTCAGTTTCGAGCTGGTGTTCCCACCATCCTTCTTCAATATCATGACGCACGTCCTAGTTCATCTAGTCGACGAGATTGTCATCCTGGGGCCCGTATTTCTACACAATATGTTCCCCTTTGAGAGGTTCATGGGAGTCCTAAAGAAATATGTCCGTAACCGCGCTAGGCCAGAAGGAAGCATCTCCATGGGCCATCAAACAGAGGATGTTATCGGGTTTTGTGTTGACTTCATTCCTGGCCTTAACAAGATAGGTCTCCCTAAATCGCGGTATGAGGGGAGACTGACTGGAAAAGGCACTCTTGGAAGAGACTCAATAATATGCAGGGACGGATATTCTTGGTCTCAAGCACACTACACAGTTCTACAGAACTCTACCTTGGTGACCCCGTATGTCGATGAACACAAGAACAGTCTGCGCTCCAAACACCCGGAGCAGTGCGACGACTGGATTACATGTGAACACATCAGGACTTTCAGCAGTTGGTTGGAAACACGTCTCAGAGGTGACAACACTGTTTGTGATGAGTTGTACTTGTTGTCCAGGGGACCATCTTTGACTGTATTGACTTACAAAGGATACGAGATAAATGGGAATACATTTTACACGATCGCCCAAGATCAAAAGAGCACCAACCAAAACAGCGGTGTCCGCTTTGATGCAGCAACCGAGAGCGGAAAGGACACATATTATGGTTACATAGTGGACATATGGGAACTTGACTACGGACCTGATTTTAAGGTCCCTTTGTTTAAGTGCAAATGGGTCAATCTGTTAGGCGGCGGGGTACAGGTAGACCCACAGTACGGAATGACAACAGTGGATCTGAAAAATCTTGGGTACACTGACGAACCGTTCGTCCTAGCCAATGATGTGGCACAGGTTATCTATGTGAAGGACATGTCTACCAAACCGAGAAAAAGAAAAGATAAGGAAGCGAATACATCATACGATGAGCCAAAGCGCCACATAGTTCTTTCAGGAAAAAGGGACATCCTGGGAGTGGACGGCAAGACAGACATGTCTGAAGATTATGAAAAGTTTCATGAAATTCCTCCCTTCAATGTCAAGGCTGACCCAAGCATCCTGATAAACAATGAAGATTATCCATGGTTACGGCGCAATAAGCAAATGACACAAGCGAAGAAAAAGTGAAGACTTTCTCCCGCAATAAGCAAATGCTATGTGGGTGAAATTATGATACCATCCCAACTTTCAACTTTTTCAGATTCATTTGAAATGCTTTCATGTTATGGTTCGAAACTTTGATACTTCGAAAGTGATTGTCCATTTTGTACACGAAGTGCATCAAGTTTTTGTCGTAACCCTCTCTACTTTTTGGAACATGCTATGTGGGTGAAATGATGATACCATGCCAACTTTCAACCTTTTCAGAGTTCATTTTGAAATGCTTTCCAATTTCAGAGTCATTTAGCTCAAAGAATGAATTAATAGCAAACAGAATGAACTACAAAACTTTTATGAAAATAAAAACAATCAATTAAAATATTATGTTATGATCAACTAAAATAAAACTATAATATTCTTCAATAGCAAAAAGAATATAATTTTTGTGACCTAAAATCAAACTATAAGTATTTAATTGTAAGTATAAATAAAAAATAAATAGCAAAGAAGAAAAAAATTCTATTTTTATAGTAAAGTTATTCATAAACTAGTGATTCACACAAATTTTATAAAATTCCAATTTAAACTATTCAAAATTTTAAAACTAATGGCACTAACAGAAAGTTTATAATTTTTGTGACCTAAAAGCAAAAAGAAATCACTAAAAAACTATAAGTATTTAGTTGTAAGTATAAATAAAAAATAAATAGAAAAAAATTCTATTTTTATAGTAAAGTTATTCATAAACTAGTGATTCACACAAATTTTTAAAAATTCAAATTTAAACTATTCAAAATTTAAAACTAATGGCACTAACAGAAAGTTTATAATTTTTGTGACCTAAAAGCAAAAAGAAATCACTAAAAAACTGTAAGTATTTAGTTTTAAGTAGAAATAAAAAATAAAAAACCAAAAAATGTAGAAATAAAAAAGAAAAAACCAAAAAAAATGCCACCTACTGGGCCTCCACGGCCTGAATACGACTAGAAACCCTACATGGGCCAGGATTCAGGCCCGCAGAGGCCCAATAGGCCCACAGGCAGTAGCAAGTTTAGGCCCGAAAGCCTGCATTAGAGAGGAGCTCGAATGGGAGGCACAGCAGCGCTTATAAACCAGTGCCGGCGCCCTTCAGCTAGCGATGTGGGACTAAACTTTTGGGCGCTGGCAGCACAAGGGCATTGGTCCCGGTTGGTGGCACCAACCGGGACTAAAGGGGGCATTGGTCACGGTTCGTGGCACCAACCGTGACCAATGCACCCCTTTAGTCCCGGTTGGTGCCACCAACCGGGACCAAAGGCCGCCGCTTCCCGCCCTTTGGGCTGCCGAAAATTGGCCTTTGGTCCAAGTTGGTGGCACCAACCGGGACCAATGCTTTTGGTATATAAGTTGGACTTGTGAAAATTTTACAACTTCACCGTTAGTTCGTGCCCGATGCCCCAGCGCTGCTCCTCGTCGCCGTCGCCATCATCGCCCCTGCCTCCGACGCCGTCGCCGCGCCGCCCCTGCCCCCAACGCCGTCGCTGTGCCGCCCCTACCTCCGACACCGGCACCGCGCCGCCCCTGCCTCCGATGCCGTCGTCGCGCCGCCCCTGCCGCCGACCACATCGTCGTCGCGCCGGCCCCTGCCCGCCGACGCCATCGCCATCATCGCCCCTGCCTCCCCCGCCGTCGCCATCGCCAGAGCCCCCGCTGTGAGCCGCCGCGCCCATCCGGTTCAAAGCATGTTTTTATTAGATTAATTTCTTATTAGATTTATTACATTAATGTTTTTGTTCACAGCATGTTTTTGTTCATATATGTATTTTTTTGTTCATTTGTGTATTAATGTTTTTATTGCATATATGTAATTTTTTTCAATGTGTACATGTATGTGGTAGCTGTATATGCATGATGAGGGGGTGGGGGTCGATATACCCCGTCCCCGATAATTTCAACATGAGCGGAGAGGTCGATATAGCCCCTCCCCGACAACATGAGAGAGGGACGAGGGGTCGAGAGAACTAAATAAGATGATGATGTTTATGATGTTTTTTTCCTGCTGATGATATGATGATGTTGATGATGTTTTTTTCTGTTGATGATATGATGATGTTTTTTTTCTGTTGATGATATATATGATGATGTTTTTTTCATATATGCATTTTTTCATATATATGATGATGTTAGTGGAGAGGAAAAAGTAAAATAAGGAAAAGGAAAATAAGTAGAGAAAGAAGGAGAAGAAGAAGGAGAAGACGAGGAGAGGAAGAAAAGGAAGAGGAGAAGAAGAAAGGAATAGAGGAGAAGAAGAGAAAATTAGAATATATATTCTATTTTCTCTTTTCTCCTCTATTCCTTTCTTCTTCTCTTCTTTTTTTCTTCTTTTTTTTCTTCGACACATGGGGGGGGTCGAGAACGTCGGACATTCATGAGAGAGGCGAGGAAGAAGGGGAAGAAGAGGGAGAAGAAGAGGAGAGGAAGAAGAGGAAGTCTTCTCCTCTATTCTTTCTTTTCTTCTTTTTTCTTCTTCTTCTTCCTCTTTATTTTATCGGGAACGAGGGTCGTCGAGAGGTCGAGGAGCGGTAGAGGAGAAACCCTAAATAGAAAGTATCGTCGGTGTGAGATACATGTACCGTCGGTGTCGGACACTACACCCACATCCCACAAGTGGCGCGGGCTTCGACGCCCACGTCACTTGTGGGACGTGGATGTAGTGTCCGACACCGAAGGCCACATGTATCTCACACCCACGATACTTGCTAGCTATTTAGGGTTTCCTCTACCGAAAAGAAGAGGAGAAATAAATAAGAAGAAGAAAAAAGAAGAAAAAGAAGAGGAGAAGAAGAAAGGAATAGTGGAGAAGAAGAGAAAATAGAATATATTCTATTTTCTCTTTTCTCCACTATTCCTTTCTTCTTCTCCTCTTTTTTTCTTCTTTTCTTCTTCTTCTTCTTCTTCTTCTTCTTCTTCTTATTCTTATTAGCCGGAAGTAGAGAGAGGTTTCCTAGTGTCAAAGTATTGAAGAAATCCATGCCTTCATCATTAGCCGGAAGTAACCAGGGCATGTTGGTACGAAGTTCTGCAAAGTTGTTTTGGAATGGAGTCCCGGATAGAATAATCCGCCTTTTGGTACGAATTCAGCAAAGGCCTTCCAAATAGCGATATTCGGAAGGCTCTTGCTGAACTTTGTACCAAAAAGCGAATTATCCTATCTGGGACTCCGTTCCAGAACAACTTTGAAGAGCTTCGTACCATCATGCACATGTTACTTTCGCCTAATGATGAAGACATGGTTTTGTTGAATCCCTTGACACTAGGCAACCTCCCGACCCCTCGGCGATCCTATCGAACATGAGAGGAAGAAGAGGATAAAAAAAGAAGAGGAAGAAGAAAAAAAAGAGGAGAAGAAAGAATAGAGGAGATCTTCTCCTCTATTCTTTCTTCTCCTCTTATTTTTCTTCTTCTTCCTCTTTTTTTTATCGGGAACGAGGGTCGTCGAGGGACATAGATGTAGTGTCGTCGTTGTCGATATATACCCCCTCCCGATAGCTTACTATGATTAGGTAGCTAGTTCTACGTTTGGCACTAATATATCCATCTGTCATGTTTGAATAATAATTGCCATGTTGTAAATATTTGTAGAAACTATGGACACCGCCCTAGACGAAGTAACAAAAGAAGCGTTGTTGAGGGACATAATCGCAGAAGGAAGTGATGCCATCTCGTTGTTTCTCAACGAAACCGATGGTCTGGAAGGAGAGGGTGAACAAGCTGGCTACGGTGACCTAATGCCGGTGCAAGAAGAAGAACATGAGGACGGCTCCGGTGACCCAATGCCGGTGCAAGAAGGAGACCGTGATGACGGCTCCGGTGACCGAACCGAGTCCGGCCAGGTATATATATTAGTTAAGCCTATGCTGACTAGCTGATTGATGCATTCATTGTTTTGGTATGTACACATATTAATTAAGTCTTTGTTCTTTTTTCTAGCCCTCCGAATCGAGCACAACTTCGGTAAAGAGACGAGGCCCGAAGAAAAAGTTGAGCTCGGATGAAAAGTTTGAGATCATAGCAATCGCGCCCGACGGCCAACCTATTGAACCCCTCCGGACAAAGAGCGCATTTGTTGCTCAGTGCGGGGTTCTGGTTAGGGACAAGATCCCGATAAGCATCCAGCAATGGTTTAAGCCGGCTACAGAAGACCCTGAGGTCTCTTATGTCAATGATATGCAGAAAAATGATCTTTGGACTGAGCTGAAGTCAAATTTCACCCTACCGCCTGAGGATAATCCAGAGAACCCAGTTAAAGAGAAATTAATCAAGTCTTTTGCTCTGAAGAGGATGGCAGAACTATTCAGGAGGTGGAAGAAAGAGCTGAATAAGTTTGTCGAAAATAATGAGACACCAGAATTCAAGGGCAGATATGAGAAGATCAGAGATCACTGGCCCGCATTTGTGGCCCACAAGACATCGGAAAAGAGTAAGAAGATGTCGGCGACAAACAAGCAAAATGCTGCGAAGAAGAAGCTTCACCATCGCACGGGGTCAGGTGGCTACCTCGTAGCCCGGCCTAAGTGGTCCAAGACTGAGAATGATCTGGTTCATAAAGGGATCGAACCAGAGACAATTAACTGGCCAGACCGTTGCCGGACTTGGTTCTTCGGGGCTGGCGGAACACTGGACCCTGTAACAGGGAAGTGCATTTGGACGAACGATCAAATGGACATACCAGTCAGTAAGCTTAAGCAGTATATCGAAGCAGCGCAGGAAGGGACGTTCTTTCCAGACAGAGAGAACGACGAGCTCACAATGGCCCTCGGGAATCCTGAGCACCCTGGACGGACACGAGGCACGCCAGGCTCCATTCCGTGGAAGGTTGGGTTTCCGGACGCAGGCGGTTACAAATCCCATGAGAGGAGGAAAAAAGTGCAGCAGACCCAAATGCAGGCGCTGCAAGCAAGGGTAGACGCGATAGAGGAACGAGAAGCAAATCGCAGCAAACGTACTGCCGAAGCCTCCCCCGAAGCTACCCCGCCATCTCAGCGCAGAAGCAGCGTGGCTTCCACCGAGCTGCTTCAGCCGGAGCATGCCTTGACGGCTCCTGCCAGCTATCCCGTGGATGCTATAACGGAGTCTCAAAATTGCCACCTTATGACGCAATGGATGAATTTGAAGGTCAAGGCGGCTGTTGGCTCTGTTTTCCTACTGAACCCGGCGCAACTTTTCACTGCCGGCCGATTCCAGAAGGATATGCTAGGGTGATGGTGGATGAGATAACGGAGGGATTTGAGGACCTCCAGCTTGACCACCCTACCGGTGAAGGGGAGACTCGGCTGGGGTCTGCTCTGAAGACTCCATGCCTATGGCGGAAGGAGCTCATCAACCTTCCGAACTGGACGCCACCGCCTCCTCCTCCTCCTCCGGCGAGTCAGGGCACTCCGCCTCCACCGCCTCCTCCTCCGGCGAGTGACGATCAGGGCCCTCGGCCGGCTCCTTCTCCGGCGCGTGGCGGCACTCCGCCTCCTTCTCCGCCTGCGCCGACGCGCCCGAGCAGCCAGCCTCCTCCTTCTCCGCCTCGTCAGCAAGGGCGGAAGAGACCTGCCGCCGCTCCAGCTGCTCCGGCGCGTCGTAGTCCTTCTCCTCCGCCTCTTAAGCAAGTAAAGAAGACAACCGCTACGTCTGCTCGGTCGGCGTCTAGCAGTACAACCAGAGGCGGGAGGACATACAGATTCGGTCCTTCTCTGAAGACTCCAGAGAAGTTACCATACGAGAGGACCCAGGAGGAGAACGCCGAGATCGCGCGAGAAGAAGTGAAGAAATTCTTTGAAGGGGTGAAAGCAAAGAAACATCCACCTCCGGAGGAGAAGGTAGATCGGGTGAAAGTGAAGCGCACTCTGGCTGCCCTGACAAAACCACCGAAGTCTGATCCGCCGAAAGGAAACTATGACCGCATTATTGGAAAGGAATTTGCCGAAGCGGAGCGGTCGGGAAGTACTGTCAGTGATCAAAGGCTGAAAGAACGACGAGCTGGGAAACAAATTGCCCAGCTCGGCGAACAAGCGAAGCAATCGTGCCCCCCGCTCAAGGTGCCTAGCCACAACGTCGATAATGATCCGAGGATGGTGCCCGGTTATAGCAATCTTGCAGATTACCTGCCCGACGAAGTACATTATGAACCCATGGAGATGCAGATACAAAGATACGAGTACGGGAAGCCTCTCGTCAAAGATGAAAGATCTCTATCAACGATGATGCGAAGATTGCATGATTGGTACTTGAAAATCTGCAGAGACTCTGGGGGGAGGAGTACTTTGTATGTGAAAGTTAAAAAGGAGCATGACCTCGTTGGAATTGATCTGTTGCCTGTTCCATTTGAGGAGTTCTATCAGTTTTTCAATCAATTGGCCCTCGATAAAACAACGGTCGCCTGCTACTGTCTGTAAGTAGTACTACTTCTGTCATTAAGTTTCTCTATATAGCTTAGCTCTTTCATTGCATGTATTTATAATCATCCTCACTATATTATGCAGATTGAAGATCGTCGAATTGAAGAAAAGACAAGTCGGTGATATTGGGTTCATTAACACATATCTCATAGATGCAACTCAGGTTAAATTTCATGCCGCAGAAACCGAGGCCAGCATGCTAGAATCGTTGATAATAAATCAAAACAAAGATATAATACTCTTTCCTTACAACTTCAAGTGAGTGTTACTGTCTTGTGCGTATTCGGTTTCCCTTATATATTAGTCAAGGTTATAGTAATGTAATTGATGAGTTATGCATGTGTGTGCAGTTTCCACTATATTCTCCTACATATTAAGCTTGAGCAGGGACTAGTAACCGTCTTAGACTCAAGACGAAAAGATCCCAAGGACTATGCAGACATGACTCAAATACTCGAGAAGTAAGTTAAATCGATCATTATCCACCATATCAGCAACTTTGTTCATTTTCTGATATATCAAGTAATTGTTTTCTTTGTCCGGCAGGGTTTGGAGAAAATTCACCAGAAAAGCTCCGGGACTGCCGAAGGAGCTGCAATTTAGACACCCGAAAGTAAGTACTAGCTATAGTAGCATTTTAAGCGCATCTACTAGTCATTCAAGCGCTAGTTTCATCAATACCATTTGGCATTCTTGCTTATCAGTTTGATTAACCTCTATTTCTTGTAAAGTGGTTGTGGCAGGAACAAGGGAATGATTTCTGTGGATACTATGTTGCGAGTCCATCCGCCACACGACCTGTGAGCGGGGCTACACTGACGAACAATATGAAGTACGTAAATAACAACATTCACAATTTTATTTTATTACCATCATTTGTGTTGAGTTTCATTCATTCATATATATATATATGTATTGACCCCCTTCTTTAAATTAGATGTTTCGGAAGCGGGATGAACTCCTAGCACCAGCTCGCATGCGAGGAATTCAAGAGGAATTGGCGGCATTCTTTCTTGACCACGTGATCCCTGAAGACGGAGAATTCTATGTGGACCCTGAGTCCGTATGATTATATTTGTAAGAGATAATTATTGTATATATGTAGCCGGTAGTGTCAGATAGATATACGAGAACTTGTTGTTCGACCAATCTCTCGGAGAAGGAGAGGTGGTCGATATCACTTCTCTCTGTATATATGCATATATGTTCATGACGATCTTCTGTTTCCTTCGTTTGCTTACTAGCTAGCTAGCGTGTCTAGTCCTCTCTATATACGTATGTATAGTACGTAGCGTCGACCAAGCACGGACATAACAGAGGACACTTCTCTCTATTAATTATAACTAGCTAACACAATATATGAAACACCTAAATTAACCCCCCAAAACCCCCAACCCCCCCCCCCTTTCAAAAAAAACAAAAACCCCAGCCACAGAAGTGCTGACGCGTGGATGCCTATTGGTCCCGGTTGGTGCCACCAACCGGGACCAAAGGGTCTCCTGACTGGGCTCTGCGCACTGCCCACGTGGAGGGCCTTTAGTCCCGGTTCTGGATTGAACTGGGACTAAAGGGGGGAGGTATTAGTACCGACACTTTAGTCCTGGTTCCGGAACCGGGACTAAAGGACCTTACGAACCAGGACTATAGGCCCTTTTTCAACCAGTGCAACACCGGATAAGCAATCTGTACAACTAAAACCAGCCCTCGAGTTTCCCCGAGGTGGCGCTGCAAGGGGCTCTAGTTTGGACCAACACCTAGACAAGCACTGGCCCGGGGGGGTTAAAATAAAGATGACCCTTGGGCTGGCCTAACCCAAGGGAAAAAAAGGCTAGGTGGCAACTGGTAAAACCAATGTTGGGCCTTGCTGGAGGAGTTTTATTCAAAGCGAACTGTCAAGGGGTTCCCATTATAACCCAACTGCGTAAGGAACGCAAAATCCGGGAACATAACACCGATATGATCGAAACTAGGGCGGCAAGAGTGGAACAAAACACCAGGCATAAGGCCGAGCCTTCCACCCTTTACCAAGTATATAGATGCATTAATTAAATAAGTTATATCGTGATATCCCAACAAAATATCCATGTTCCAACATGGAACAAGCTTCAATCTTCACCTGCAACTAACAACGCTATAAGAGGGTCTGAGCCAAGCGGTAACGTAGCCAAACAACGGTTTGCTAGGACAAGGTGGGTTAGAGGCTTGGTTTAACAATATGGGAGGCATGATAAGCAAGTGATCGGTATCGCAGCATAGGCATAGCAAAAGAGCGAGCAACTAGCAAGCAAAGATAGAAGTGATTTCGAGGGTACGGTCATCTTGCCTGAGATCCCACAAGGAAGAAGAACGAGTCCATGAAGAAGGCAAACGGACGTAGTCGAATGGATCCTCACAAACGCAACGTTATCGGAACCAACCCGAAGAAGCAACACCAGAAAGAAGCAAACAACATAGTAAACAACCACCACATAAGCATGACACGATGCGCAAACAAGTATGATGCATGTCCGGTTTAATGAGGCATGGCATGGCAAAGTGCACAAACATCCCTACAAATTAAGTGGAGCTCAATATGCAACTCCGTTGCACATTGACGAAACACCACATTCAAGTTATTTAGTTCGATCTTGTTTATGTACCCAACAATATTAAATGTTGTTAAGCATGTCAAGAGGTGAAACATAAAGGGATTATCTATCTAAACAATTTAAATGGGGCCGGATATAGCAAACAACAAATCCGGTAAATCCCCATATGCATTAGTAAATTAATGCAAACAACAATTTTAAACATTCAAAAGTTGTTAACATGATGCGGATGACATGTTCAAGTTTTATGCAAGTTTTATTAAAAGTTGACGGGATAAGAGATGACGCATTTGAGAGCATGGCGGAAACAAAAGGGGTGCCACGGCGACGATAACGAAAACGGTGCCACTGCAACGTTCCAGTTCCAGTAACTCGATTGAGATACCGATGCAACGGAGAAGTGTGCGGATGAATGCAAAAGATGGTGGGGCACTCCCGGATACCGGGTGTCCCATGAGTCCACGATGGAGATAAGGCAAAAGAGGGGCAACGTGCACCGACAATTCGGGCACGGAGTAAGCACGGGCATCTCAAACAACATGCATTCATTCTCGGAAGGTCGTCTCGGCGGTTATACCTTCGAAGCGTCCAAATGAGACGGTTCGAGTTCGTCGAGGGATGTAGTCGTTCCGCGATGGTAGAAGAAGTAGTGGTACAATTGGTCCTCGCCGGTAGTGGTACACGTTCGTTTTAAAGAGGTACTTAACGCATCCGAGGTTTCCGAAGGCGACGGTAGTGGAACTTGGTGAATCCGAGTTCTTCGAAGGTCGTCATCGAACTTGGTCAAAAAAACACGGCGTGGGTAGACGTTCACTCGACGGTCCTTGGCAACAGTCACCGTACACGGTTCATAGACGTTCGGGTCTTCCGTAGAGGTACTCAACGCACTCCGGGTGTGTAGTCGACACGGTTCGTAGAAGAACTTGGCGGGCCTCAACGTCCTGGTACTTGGCGTTCGGAGCGGTGGTCGTTCGTGTGCTGTAAGTCGTGGTACTTGCCGATCTTGGTGAATCCAAGTGTCTCGCTGGCGGCCATGGTACTCCCTGATTTGGAGGGTCTTGACAATGACAAGAGGGGCCAGAGGTTGTGCACGACGGCAGCGAGAGCATCAGTGGCATGGAGCGCACGGCGGCGATCCTTGGGTTCCATGGAGGGGCACAGAGGCAAGCAGGCAACGAGGCAGGGGCGACGTGGGAGGAAGCAGGGGTGCGGGACGCGCGTGGAGAGGCTCGAGGTCGAGCTCCTGGTTCCGGCGAACTCTGAACGGAGCGGCAGGGACCTGTTGGCTTGCTCCGGCATGGTGGCGGCGTCGAGGTACGGGGCCCCGCTAGAAGATGGAGTTGAGGGGCTCAGGCATGAGCTCCTGCTCGAGGAAGACGACGGGGAGGCAGCAGAGCAGGGTGAGGTCAGCCTGATTCAGAGCTGAATGGCAGCAGGACGGCGGCAGCTGTAGGCATCCATGGCCTTGATGAGGAAGTAGGCGATGCAGCAGGGCGACGAGGATGGACAGCGCCGGCGTAGAAGGGGAAGGAGGGCGGCGGTTGGCGTCCCCGGTGATGGGGCGGCCTCCTGGCGATGCAGCGGACTCCTGGTCGCCGTAGAGGAAGCAGAGGGCGGCGCTCGTCGGAGACGGGGAAGCGGCAGCGAGGCAGCGACACGGGGGCTGCTGGACGGGCGCGAGGAAGCAGGCACGCGGGGGAGTTTCTTTCCCTGGAGCAAGATGGGGAGCGAGCGCCATGGCCCGAGAGAGAGGCTGCAGGGGAGAGGAGAGCAGCGTGTGTGGGGAGGAGATGGGATCGGGATCCCTGGTATGATGCGTGTGTGTGGCGGCACAGGGAGAATGAGGGAGAGGGAGATGGGATCGGGCGATGCTGGTCTCTGGCTGCGCGAGCAGGGAGACGAGAGAGATGGGGATCGGGCCAGGGGGAGGGTTAGGTTAGGAATAGGTGGGCTTTGGCCTTGGGCCGGCCCAGTAGAGAGGGAGGGGCTGCCCTAGAGAGGCCGGCGGCTGGACCTTACGCGGGCTTCTGCTAGGAGGCCCAAGTGGCCAGATGCCTGGCTGGGCTCCTCTCTCCTTCTTAATTCTTCTCTTAACAAAAACAGAGAAAAATAAGAGAAAGGAAAAGAGAGAAGAGAAGGTTAGAGGAAGAATTTGGGCACGGGAATAAATTTCCCGGACTCACAAAAATGCGCATGTTCCAAGAAAAATGGAGTGGGCATTTTTTAAAGTTTTAAATTCAAACTCATTTGATTTAAAATCAAATGGTGTGAATAGGAAGTGAGGGTTAGGAAGGTCCAAAAATGTTCGGATTTTTGATGGAGCTCCGGAAAATGACGAAAGAATTTATGGGCAAAGTTTGGAGACCAAGAATTGAGATAATAAAGGCATGGGATATTTGCAAGTGTGTTATGGTTAATTCCAAATAAATGGAATAATTACTATAGCTCTCTAAATATCGAGAGGATATGTTGTAAAGAGAATCACCATGTGAATTCCTCGGTTTAAATGGATCAAAGATCCATACGGTTTATTTAGTTGATTTAAGAAAAGAAATGACATGATGGCATGATGACATGATGCAATGCACATGATGCAAAGATGAATGCAACAGACCAAACAAATCACACAACGAAATCTCGGAAACCCTGGAAGACATCTGAAGCTCCGGTCTTGGGGCATTACATTAGTCCCACTCTATGTCAACATAAAATTAATTTGTAAGAAGATGCTAAACCAGTTCGTGATCATCAACGACGACTGAGTCCTAAAATGAAAGAAGTGGTAAGAAAGGAAATACTAAAGCTCCTTGAGGCAAGTATAATCTATCCCGTTGCTGATAGTCAGTGGGTATGTCCTGTCCATTGTGTCCCTTAGAAGGGAGGTATTACTGTCGTTCCTAACGATAAAGATGAGTTGATTCCTCAAAGAATTATTACATTTTATAGGATGGTAACTGATTTCCGCAAATTTAATAAGGCAACTAAAAAGGATCATTACCCCTTACCCTTTATCGATCAAATGCTAGAAAGACTATCCAAACATACACATTTTGCTTTCTAGATGGACATTCTGGTTTCTCTCAAATACATGTGTCAGCCAAAGATCAATCAAAGACTACTTTTACTTGCCCTTTTGGTACTTTTGCTTATAAACGTATGCCTTTTGGTTTATGTAATGCACCTGCTACCTTTCAAAGATGCATGATGGCTATATTCTCTGACTTTTGTGAAAAGATTTGCGAGATTTTCATTGACGATTTCTCCGTCTATGGATCTTCTTTTGATGATTGCTTGAGCAACCTTGATCGAGTTTTGCAGAGATGTGAAGAAACTAATCTTGTCTTGAATTGGGAAAAGTGCCACTTTATGGTTAATGAAGGTATTGTCTTGGGGCACAAAGTTTTTGAAAGAGGTATTGAGGTTGATAAAGCCAAGGTTGATGCTATTGAGAAGATGCCATGTCCAAAGGACATCAAAGGTATGAGAAGTTTCCTTGGTCATGCCGGATTTTATAGGAGGTTCATTAAGGACTTCTCAAAAATTTCTCGGCCTTTGACTAATTTATTACAAAAAGATATACCATTTGTTTTTGATGATGATTTTGTAGAAGCATCTGAAATACTTAAGAAAGCATTGATCTCTGCACCTATTGTTCAGCCACCTGATTGGAATTTACCCTTTGAAATTATGTGTTATGCCAGTGATTATGCTGTAGGCACTACTAGGGAAAAGCCTAGCAGTAGCACTGGTTTTTGTCCTATCAGTAGCGCAGGTAAGCGCGCTACTGATAAGGCGCTACAGCTAATGCTTAGCAGTAGTGCCTACTGGCACTCGCTACTGCTATATCTACTTAGTAGTAGCGCTTTCCAAGTCAATCGCTACTACTAATTATTAGTAGCGCTTTCGAAAACAACCGTTACTACTATTATTCCCTATTCCATTTGTTTTGAATTTTAGGTCGTATTCATATACCTGTATACAATTTTTCATATAGTAGCAATTTAGAGATTGTTTTTACATCGTAATGAGTTATTAAATCACTAGGTGAAAGAACCTTGGATTAATTTCAAGTGCATGGATCCAAAGTAACCAATGGTCACTTTGGATCCATCCATTTGAAACTAACCGGCGGTTCTTTCACCCAATGACATAATAACTTCTCATCATCATCATAATATCATTAACAACTTATCATCATAATATATCATTGTCATATAACTCCTCATAATCATCATTTTCGTCCATGATGGGACATCATATAACAACTTTGTCACTAGTTATAATAACAACTCGTCCTCATCATCATCATAGTACTCATAGTCACTACTCCTACTCAGCATCACCATCAAGTCTAAGACATTGTAGTCATATATAATCAACACTAACTAATTGTTCTTAATACTTAGGACCTGCTCCTCTCTCCTAGCTAAAATACCATAAACAGATAAACCGGTCCTTCACCATAATGAAGAATGGACATAAACCTATCTCCAACTTGTGGCTTGCGCACATTCATTTTGTCTCCACTTATTTGCGTGTGCGCATTCATCACTTTGCTCCATTCTTTGATTTTGAGCCTTCCACCGTTTGAAGAAATCGAGTATGTAGTATGGTAAGCCTCCGAAGGAGTTGGTCGTAAGCTAACCATATGCATATCACCTTCAGTAAATAGCATGTCAGGCACAACCTGCTTCGGGAGCCTCTGTTCAAAATAGAAATAGTAACATATATAGTTAGCAATGGTTTACTTAAGAATAATGTATGCAATGAAGTTACCATCATTAACAAAATCTTACCAAGTTTTTAGCAATGAAGTTATCATCAAGCAATGTATGGACTAGTGGCACATATCTAGTATAATTTTGGCTGATAGAGTGACTGGTTTTGAAGGCCTCAACATCTTCTATGAATGAGACAAGATAACCTTTCTCCTCACAATTAAGCTTGGAGTCATAGTTGTAGTATGTGTTGTCTACTACCTTCCGAGTATTACTTGAACATAAGAAATAAGATGAAAATTATAAATAAATAAGTTTAGTATGGACGAACACCAAATATTTTTTAATTAACAACATAAATTACTAAAATTAACAAATTAGTTTGACAAACTCGCATCTAGGAAAAACTGGAAGCATATCCACATCCACCCAGATGTCGATATTATCATCATCATCATAATCTTCGGGATGAATATCAAATCTTATTCGCATTACCTCCTCAAATCCATATGCCTTGAAGAGAGCTTCCCAATTAGAGCAACCGAAATGGGAGTGATCGACCGCATTGTAGAACTTAACCAGGTACTCAAAACCATGTTTAGTTCTTAAGTGAGCCCTCCTTGTCTCCACATTCTCAAAGTCATCTAAACCAAAACCAAGCTTCTCCAATACATATGTTCTAGCATGGCACGGGATGTACTAATCGAATTGAAAAAAATCCATAAATTACAGGTTGAACAAAAGAAGCACAAGTGATGATATTAATTACGATGAAATGCTTGTCGTTGCAAAGCGTACAAACATCGAAGGTCTCTTCCAGCTTCACGGTGAAAAACCTATCATTTTGCAGGTGAGGAAACCTGTCGCACACACCCCGGTCATCATAGCAGTACCCGCACTCTGGGATCCCATCGTCATCAGACATCTCGTGTGTCCAAAATTCAGAGATTATAACTCGACAACAAAACCCAAAAAATCCGGCATGACCTTTGCTAAAAAAGGACACATCAAGCACCTGAAATTTGCCGGAACGGAAATTAATCAACACTTCGGCAAAACATAGGCCACTTATCGATGGTCATTGCATTTCAATGGTTCAAAATATGAAAAAAATATTCGAAAATATCTTATATATAATACTAACACTAATTAAACTAGTTTTATTAACTACTTACTAAATAAACTAGTTTTATTAACTCCTTACTAAATAAACTAGTTCTACTAAGCACTTACTAAATAAATTAGGTCCATTAAGCACTTAATATAAATAAGCTAGTTATATTAATCACTTGCTAAATAAACTAGTTACCTACGATTTGCAAAAGCAGAGACAAGGGAGGGAGGGAGGAGAGAGGAGGGGGAGGGGCGGCCGGAGGAGGAGGGGGAGGGCCCGGCCGGAGGAGGAGGAGGATGGAGGGGCGGTGGGAGGAGGGCTGCCGGCGGAGGAGGGAGGAGGGGGCGGCCGCATGCGGAGGGAGGAGGGCGCAGTGGGAGGAGGAGGGTGGAGGGCGCGGTGGGAGGAGGAGGCCGGAAGGAGGGAGTACCTCGGTGGCGGACGGACTACGGCGGCGGCGGTGGCGACGAACGATAATGGTTATCGGCGCGGGCGAGAGTGACTGAGAGGGAGAGTGAGTGAGAGAGAGGGTCGGCCGCGTGGTGATAAGGTAGGGTTAGTAGTAGCGTGGGTATGAAAAAGTGCTACAGGTAAGGAGAATAGGGGTAGCGTGGTACGGTGTAAGGCGCTACTGCTATAACTAGCTGGACGGCAAGGTCGTGGCAATTAGAGCAGTAGCGCGGTTTAGAGATGACGCGCTACTGCTATTTTTCTTTCAGTAGCGCGTTTTTCCGGCACGCGTTGTTGCTAAATAGCAGTAGCGTCGTATTTTGAAGAGTGTTGCTGGTAATATTCTGTGTATAAGGTTTTCCCTAGTAGTGAGGTGTTGTTCTAGGGCAAAGAGTTGATAAGAAATTAAATGTTATTCAATATGCTAGTAAAACCCTAGACAATGCTCAAAGAAATTATGCTAGGACTGAAAAAGAATTCTTAGCAGCTGTATTTGCTTGTGATAAGTTCAGACCTTATATTGTTGATTCTAAAGTAACTATTCACACTGGTCATGCTTCTATTAAATATCTCATGGAAAAGAAAGATGTTAAACCTAGACTTATTAGATGGGTTCTCTTGCTACAAGAATTTGACTTACATATTGTTGATAGAAAGGGAGCTGAGAACCCCGTTGCAGACAACTTATCTAGGTTAGAAAATGTGCTTGATAACCCACTTGCTATTGATGATAGCTTTCCTGATGAGCAATTAAATTTCATAAATGCTTCACACTGCTCCATGGTATCTTGATTATGCTAATTACATTGTTGCTAAGTTTATACCACCTAGTTTCACATACCAGCAAAAGAAAAAGTTCTTCTATGATTTGAGGCATTACTTTTGGGATGACCCACATCTTTATAAAGAAGGAGTAGATGGTGTTATTAGACGTTGTGTACCTGAGCATGAACATGAACATATCCTACGCAAGTGTCACTCTGAAGCTTATGGAGGACACCATGCTGGAGATAGAACTGCACATAAGGTATTGCTATCTGGTTTTTATTGGCCTACTCTCTTCAAGGATGCCCGTAAGTTTGTCTTATCTTGTGATGAATGTCAAAGAATTGGTAATATTAGTAGACGTCAAGAAATGACTATGAATTATTCACTTGTTATTGAACCATTTGATGTTTTGGGCTTTGACTATATGGGACCTTTTCCTTCCTCTAATGGATATACACATATTTTAGTTGATGTTGATTACGTTACTAAGTGGGTAGAAGCTATTCCAACTAGTAGTGTTGATCATAACACTTCTACTAGAATGCTTAAAGAAGTTGTTTTCCAAGATTTGGAGTCCCTAGATATTTAATGACTGATGGTGGTTCACATTTTATTCATGGTGCTTTCCGCAAAATGCTTGCTAAATATGATGTTAATCATAGAATTGCATCTCCTTATCACCCACAGTCTAGTGGTCAAGTAGAATTGAGTAATAGAGAGCTCAAATTAATTTTGCAAAAGACTGTTAATAGATCTAGAAAGAATTGGTCCAAGAAACTTGATGATACATTATGAGCCTATAGAACTGCATATGAAAATCCTATGGGTATGTCTCCGTATAAAATGGTTTATGGAAAAGCATGTCACTTACCTCTCGAACTAGAACACAAGGCATATTGGGTTATTAAAGCACTCAATTATGACTTTAAACTTGCCGGTGAGAAGAGGTTATTTCATATTAGCTCACTTTATGAATGGAGAACCCAAGCCTACGAAAATGCCAAGTTGTTTAAAGAAAAAGTTAAAAGATGGCATGATAAAAGGATACAAAAGCGTGAGTTTAATGTAGGTGACTATGTATTGCTATACAACTCTCATTTAAGATTTTTTGCAGGAAAACTTCTCTCTAAATGGGAAGGTCCTTACGTTATCGAGGAGGTCTATCGTTCCGGTGCCATAAAAATCAACAACTTCGAAGGCACAAATCTGAAGGTGGTGAACGGTCAAAGAATAAAACATTATATCTCAGGTAATCCCATAAATGTTGAAACCAATGTTATTGAAACCGTAACCCCGGAGGAATACATAAGGGACACTTTCCAGAATGTTCCAGACTCCGAAAAGGAATAGGTATGTGGAACGTAAGTAAACCGACTCCAAAACAGTTTTTAAGGCAATATTTCTCTGTTTTGGAATATTTAGAAAAAATAGAAAAATAAGAAGCAGTCCAGGAAGGACACGAGGGCTCCGCGAGGGTGGAGGGTGCGCCCCCTACCTCGCGGGCACCTCGTGCGCTCTCCGGACTCCGTTTTCTAACACGACACGTATCTTGGTCTGTAAAAATTCATTATATAATCTCCCGGGGGTTTTGACTCCCGTATCACGCAAAATCCCCTGTTTTTGTTTCGGGATGTTTTTCTGACAGATCCAGGTTGTCATGTCGTCTTCAAGCGCCCCCAAGGACCAGTCTTCGACAAGGTCATCAACTCCTACCTGCAGAAGTGCTCCAACACCCTCAAACCATTGATATGCGTGAGGGGTTGTTGCATATCCTTGATGCTGAGGGACCGAGGAAGACCGGATGCACGAAGGCAATGCTCGAGGCATTGGAGCAAGAAGTTTTCAAGTGTTAGGAGATGGTGGAGCGTGGACTCGATTCCAATCACATTATGATCACGGAGTTCACCAACAACCACAATCTGGACGTCAAGGATATTGGGGAGGCCATCTTCAAGCTTCATGAGAAAAACGAGCACCTCCAAGCCCAGATCTATAACCTGCAACATCAAAACTATGACTATGAATATAGATTAAAGAGGATGAGTTTGGCTGCAGATTTGAGGTTTCAGGAGACTCAATCATCCTTCTATGATGGTGAGCCTATGCCTTGGAAGAAGGACGACAAGCCTGCGCCATCAACAAAATCACCACCGTCTCCACCAACAAAGAAGAATTGAGTATCTGGTATGGGCACTCCCCTTGGCAACTGCCAAGCTTGAGGGAGTGCCCCGGTATCATATCACCATCACTTTTACCTTTACCATTTTTCTTAGTTCGATCCTTTTGGTAATATCTTTATCTAGTAGAATAAGAATTCTTAGTATGATCTAGATGTGAGTTTTGCTTTATAATTCTTCTATGTAATCGAGTCTGCGAGCTATATAATAAAGATTAGTGTTGAGTCAAGGGCTTGATTATTTTGCCATGATCCTAAGGGAATAAAAGAAAGGAGAAAAAAATTAAAAGGAACCAAGAGATCATGTGAGTCTTATGGAGAGTAAGGAGCTCACATAGAAAAAGTATGATGAATATAAGTTGTTGAGATTGGACAAGCATAGTGTTGGTCATCGTTGCAATTAATAGGAAGTAAAAAGAAAGAGAGGTCTTCACATATAGATATGCTATCTTGGACATCTTTTATGATTGTGAGCACTCATTAAAATATGACATTCTAAAGAGTTGATGTTGTACAAGGAAGACAACGTAATGGGTTATGTTTTCTTACATCTGAGATAAATTATATTGTCATGGATCATCCAACATGGTTGAGCTTGCCTTTCCTCTCATGCTAGCCAAATTCATCGCACCAACACTAAAAAAAATACACTTCCGTGATGATACGTGTTTGTCATAGTAGGTCACGTTTTTTGTCATGCATGTACATCCATGCTGATTTTATGACAGAATCAAGATAGGCATACCTGTGCTGTCATTGAAGTGTTCCATGACATTACCAAAATTATCATCATGGAAGTGTCTACTTCCATGATGACAAATCGCGTGTCACAGAAGTGCTTTCGTCAAGGGTGACCGACACGTGGCATCCACCGTAACGGAACGCCATTAAGCTATCGGGTCGGGTTTTGGATCCGATAACCCGTTAACAGCGCCGACCAATGGGAAATTTCAATGTGTAAAATTCTTATTGGCCGGGCAAAACACGTGTCAGCTCATCAATGGGTCAGATAGGCGCCTATGATATGTCGACACGTGCCACGGCCCACCACTGGCACATTTAGCTTACAAAGCCAGCCGGTTGACTTGGTCAAAAGTTAACGGGCTGGCCCATGAAAAGCCTGTTAACGGTCTCTTCGCAAATAGCCCATTTTACGGCCCGTTAACTCACGGACCGTTAGGCCCTAAAGGAAATCGGCCCAACAACATCATGTGGGTCGTCGAAAATAACACCAGCCCATTTCACTTTTGGCCCATGTATGGCCCACGACGTCTTTCGGCCCATATGAGGCCTTCGTATCTTTCGGCCCTTTACAGGCCCACAGTGACTCTAGCCCATAATGAACAGTAATTTTCTTTATACCCGTTAAAGGCCCGTGATTTACATGGGCTGTGTAGGGTATATTACTGCTGGGCGTAAACCGGCCTATCTGGGCCGGGTCAATTTCATCAGTAGTTCAAGAGTGCTAAATCCCAAGAAGGTAGATGAGGGCCTAAGGCCCGTAGTCGGTTCAAGACTTGTAGCTGTAAACCGGTATTTGCATATAAACTTGTATTGTAAGTTAGGGATAGAGAGCAACCCGGATACGAATATCGACCGGTGTTGGGACTCTGTGAACCGATGGGCGCCACCCGTGTATATAAGAGGACGACCCGGCGGCGGTTCAAGGACGACAGACAACAACTCGAGACATAGGCGAAGCTTGTTTGCTCCCTAGTCATCAAAACCCCATCAATTCCATCACAACTAGACGTAGGCTTTTACCTTCATCAAAGGGGCTGAACTAGTATAAACTCTCTTGTGTCTCTGTGTCCGCTCTAACCCCTTCAAGCTAACCCGTCGCGATGGCTCCACGACTAAGTCCTTTCTCTAGGACATCCACCGTGACAAAACCACGACAGTTGGCGCCCACCGTGGGGCTATCGCACGATGGTTTCAGGTTCTTGGAGGGCCGCTTTGAGGGACGTGAGGGCTAGGCTTTAGGCCGGATGACTAAGAGTCGTCGCGGAAAGCTCTACATCGACGACGCAGGCTGGGGCCCCGAGGCCGGCTCAGTTGAGTACAGGTACCGGGTCCCCTTTGGTGGCATTCACGTTTTCATTGGTAAGATCGGTGAAACGGGTCCTTTGCACCGACCTCGTCGAGACGGCTCAGCGTACGCGATCCGCCCGGGTTAAACCGGCCATGAAGCGTGCCTTCGTGGGAGTCATCCATGGAGGAAGTTATGAGGATGGATCGGAATCTTGCGGCGAGACCGTCGTTTGTTCTGATGACGAGTCATCGACCGGAGAAACCGAATCTCTTTATTAGCTACAAGACGGCCGGATTGGGGGCTGTTCCGATGGCTACAGTATTCCGGAACCCTCTATTTTCCCCAACCGGGTTGGAATATTCATGGCTGACACACAAGCAGCGCTTCATTCTTCGAACACTGCGGCAACAATCTCCGGTTCAGAAGCAGCGATGGCTGCCGGGGCAGGAGGCCCTGTGCGCCCGCAGGCTCAAGTTCTATCAGAGCTATTTGATGCATTGGCTGTGCTTATGGCGGAAGCTAATCCGGCAGATCAGGACGTCCACAACGCGGAGATTGCAAAGATAAAGGAACAGATCACCCAGGCCAAGGCGGATCTGGCAGCTGAGGACACCAGGATGGCCACAGAGCGGGCCGCTTTAGACGCACAGGCCTACAGGCTCATGTTGGACCAGAGCGTGTCGCAATAAGTCATGAGGAGGAAGCACCGATCCCGTTTGCCTCCGGTTTTCGAGGCCAGAGACCTTTTCAACACTCTAGGAGCAAGAACCAGCAATCCGCTGGAGGGAAACCGGGCGGAAGCTCCTAGGACCGGTGCACCGGTTCAGCCTCGTCAAAACACCGTTATACCTCAGGCTGTTTTAACACCTCCGGGTCACTACTCCAACCCGATGGACAATCTCGTTGCCGCTGCTGCACGGATGGAGGCCATTCCAATTGAAGGTGACTCGCCGCAGGCAGTAGAGACGCGACAGGTCAAGGAGCTTCTGAGAACAACTTTGGTCCAATAGGAAGCGTACTCGTACAGCCGCGACCGGATCCACTCGACCCCCCATCCAAGCCGGAGCTATAGCAGACATATGGATGAACCGGCAGTGTCGAGTAATGAACGACGTGGAGTACCCCGTGGCGACAACCCGGCGGGTGGTGCTGATAACACTCAGGAAGTGGTGGACCGGGCCCGAGCGCGCAGGGAGGCCGTGTGAGCCGCACAACATCAGGCTCGGCAGCTCACGGCGGTTCGTCCAATTATCTCGATCGAACCTGGTGTTACTTCTAGTTCTTTGGGGGTGCCTTGCCTTATCCCCGCTTTACGCAATGTGCGCCTGCCCAAGGATTTCAAAGGCCCGCCCAAGGTACCAAATTACATGGCAGATCAACCTCCAGAAACATGGGTGGAGAGCTATGAGATGGCCATGGAGATGCTTGATGTGGATGACACGGCGTGTGCGAAATACTTCACCACGATGCTTGAAGGAACAACCCGTACTTGGTTAAAAAGCTTGCTGGCTAACTCTATCAGTTCATGGGCCCAATTACGAGCCTGGTTTATTAGCAATTTCAAGGATACATGTAAATAGCCTATGTCGATAGTGGACTTAGCTGCATGCGTCTAGGAGGAAGGAGAATCAATGGCTCATTGGGTGCGCCGGGTTTCACAAGTGTTGCACTCATCACACCGCATCAACGCTGACACCGCAGTATTAACCCTAGAAGGCAACTGCCGGTTTGGGCCCCTAAAGCTGAAGTTGAGACGGGTGAAGCGTCATTGCACTTACATGGGGACCCTCATGGCTGCTTTGGTGAAATATGCTGATTCTGATAGTACCAAGGATCCCGAGTCTGATGATGACAAGACAGGGATGGGAAAGAGGAACAACAACTCCAAAGGTCAGCAGCATCACTGGAGAGGCAATGGTGGTGGAGGCAAGCGTAAAGCAAATGGTAGCATGGACTTTGTGGCTAATACCAACACATAGGACAATGGCCAGCGACGCATGGGTAAACCGAAAAATCGCAATGGGGCACCCAACCCTAACCCGGACCGCCTAAACTATCTGCTAAGCCAGCCCTGTCCAAGACATGGGATGAAGGAGGCGCCAGCAAACCACCTTTGGAAGGATTGCTTTATTATGCAGGAGTTCAAGAATTCTAATGCTTTCCGGTATGATCACGGCTCCGGCGGTGGCTCAGGATCCGGGCCGGGTTACGGTGGAGGAAATTCCGGTTCAGGATTTAATGGTAATCTGGGCGGACATAATGGTCAAAATAGTCAGAACAACCAGGGTGGTTACAACCAACAGCAGCAACAGTCAGGTTACCAGAGCAACCCAAAGCAGTTGAGTAGTGGGCAGTACCATGTCTTCACCACTAGCTTGGACAAGCGAGACCGGAAGGTTCAGAGGCGGGCGGTCAACTCTGTTGAACCGGCCATACCCCATTATCTACGTTGGTCTGAACAGCCAATCATATGGAGCAGAGAGGATCACCCTCCCCAGGTTGATAATCCGGGTCAGTTGGCTCTGGTGGTGGCGCCTCAGGTGGGAGGTTACAAGTTCACCAAGGTGCTCATGGATGGAGGGAGCAGCATTAATATCTTGTACTATGAGACCTTCCGTCGTATGGGACTAACAGATAAAAATCTCAAACCGTCTAATACGGTGTTCCACGGTGTAGTACCTGGCAGATCAGCATATCCTGTTGGTAAGATAGCTCTGGAAGTGGCCTTTGGGGATGATTATGATTCCAGGTCGGAGACATTGACGTTTGAAGTGGTGAAAATCCAAAGTCCATATCACGCCCTGTTTGGGCGACCGGCCTACGCCAAGTTTATGGCACGGCCCTGTTATGTGTATTTGCAGCTCAAGATGCCGGGTCACAAGGGGACAATAACGGTTCACGGAAGCCGCAAAATCGCTTTGGAGTGCGAGGAAGGAGATGCGGCCTATGCAGAGTCGGTTTGTGCCACCGAGGAGCTGAAGTATTATAAGGACAATGTTGATCCGGCGGACATGACTCCATTAAAGAAGCCAACTACGGAGCATGATCCGGCCCTGAAGTTCAAATCGGCAGCAGAAACTAAGCTTGTTGACTTTGTACCTGGCGATTCGTCCAAGCAGTTCAGCATCAGTGCTAATTTGGATCCGAAATAGGAAAGCGCGCTCATCGAGTTCATCCGTGAGAATCGGGACATTTTTGCATGGAAGCCCTCTGACATGCCAGGTGTACCGAGGCAACTCGCTGAGCACACCCTTAATGTGGATCCTAAATACAAACCGGTGAAACAGTTCCTCCGCCGGTTTAACGAAGAAAGACGCAAGGCAATTGGAGAAGAGGTAGCCAGGCTCTTAGCAGCTGGTTTTATTGTTGAAGTTTTTCACCCTGAGTGGCTTGCCAATCCGGTGCTGGTCCTTAAGAAAAACGGCACCTGGCGCATGTGTGTGGATTACACAGATCTTAATAAAGCTTGTCCAGCAGATCCTTTTGCCCTCCCCCGTATTGATCAAATTATTGATGCTACGGCGGGTTGTGAGCGTTTAAGTTTTTTGGATGCATATTCTGGCTATCATCAGATCAAAATGGCAGTTAAGGACCAGGAGAAGACGGCATTCATAACTCCCTTTGGAGCCTTCTGCTATGTGTCTATGCCCTTTGGGCTCAAGAGTGCCCAGGCAACTTATCAACGTTGTGTGCAAAATTGTCTACACAAACAGATTGGCCGTAATGTACATGCTTACGTGGATGATATCGTGGTTAAATCCAGGGAGAAGGAGACTCTGATTGGTGATTTGAAGGAAACCTTTGATAACCTAAGGACATACAAGATGATGCTTAATCCGGACAAGTGTGTCTTTGGTGTACCGGCGGGCAAGTTATTGGGCTTTCTGGTGTCCAATAGGGGAATTGAGGCTAATCCGGAGAAGATCACAGCCATCACCTCCCTGGCTAAACCGAAGTGTATCAATGATGTTCAACGCCTGGCAGGCCGGATTGCCGCGTTAAGCCGGTTTATCAGTCGTCTTGGTGAGAAGGCAATCCCTTTGTATCAGATGTTGAAGAAGACGGATCAGTTTGTCTGGAGTTCTGCTGCTGATGAAGCATTTGAGGACTTAAAGCGGCAATTGGCCAATCCGCCTGTGCTCGCCGCTCCCATTGACAAGGAGCCGTTACTGCTATATGTTGCTGCTAATGCTCGGGCGGTCAGCGTGGCTATTGTGGTGGAGCGAAAGGAGGCAGGTAAGGAGCATCCGGTTCAACGTCCGGTCTATTATATCAGCGAGGTACTCATTGAGTCCAAGCAAAGGTATCCGCATTGGCAGAAGCTGGTGTATGGAGTTTTTATGGCAAGCCGGAAGCTTAAACAATACTTCCAAGGGCATCCAATTACGGTGGTCAGTTCTGCTCCTTTGGGGGATATCATCCAGAACCGGGAAGCAACTGGCCGGATTGCCAAGTGGGCTATAGAGCTTGGGCCGCACGATTTGAAGTATGTGCCTCGGACGGCGGTTAAGTCTCAAGCACTTGTTGATTTTATCAATGATTGGACGGAAATGCAAGCACCTGAAGAAAAGCCGGATCACACATATTGGACCATCCATTTTGACGGATCCAGGCAATTGGAAGGCTCGGGGGCTGGAGTCGTATTAACTTCCCCACGAGGTGATAAGTTTTGTTACGTTCTCCGTTTAATGTTCCCTTGTACTAACAATGCAGCTGAGTATGAAGCCTTGCTCCATGGTCTCCGGATGGCTAAGGAGATGAATCTAAGTCGAGTTAAGTGTTTCGGTGACTCGGACCTCGTGGCTCAGCAAGTGTCTGGCACTTGGGACTCCAAGGACCCACTCATGGCAGCATATCGTCGTGAGGTGGATATTGTTGCAGGTCATTTTAAAGGCTATCAGGTGGACCACGTGGACCGGCGGAAAAATGAAGCGGCGGACGCTTTAAGCCGGCTGGGCTCTCAGCGCAAACCGGTCCCGCCCAATGTTTTTCTGGATGTGCTGCACAACCCGTCGGTCAAGATCCCTGGTGAAGCGGATTTGGCTATTCCTGATCCGGAGGCTCAATTGGTGGCAGCTCTTCATGTTATTCCGGATTGGACGCTTCCTTACCTGGCGTACAAGAACCGGGGCGAGTTACCAGAGGATGAGACTCTGGCCCGACAGATAATCCGGCGATCCAAGTCCATGACTATTATCAACGGCGAGTTGCATCATTGCAGTGTGTCAGGAGCATTTCAACGCTGTGTGTCTCCTGAAGAAGGCCGTGAAATTTTGCGTGAGATCCACGAAGGAGATTGTGGTCACCACGCCGGTTCAAAATCTCTGGTGGCTAAAGCGTTTCGCCATGGCTTCTATTGGTTAACTGCTCATGCTGATGCGGAGGATCTGGTCAGACGATGTGATGGTTGCCAAAGGTTTTCAAGACGTGCTCATGTACCGGCTCAAGAATTGAGAATGATTCCAATTACTTGGCCGTTTGCGACTTGGGGGCTGGATATGGTTGGGCCTTTCAAAAGGTCCAAAGATAAGAAGACCCACCTCCTGGTGGCGGTTGACAAGTTTACAAAGTGGGTGGAGGCAGAACCTGTTAGCAAGTGTGATGCGGCCACGGCGGTTCAGTTCATCAAAAAAGTGATTTTCCGGTTTGGCTTTCCACACAGTATCATCACAGATAATGGTACCAATTTGTCCAAAGGTGCCATGAAGGAGTTCTGCGAACGGGAGCACATCCGGCTCGACGTTTCATCAGTGGCACACCCACAGTCCAATGGTCAAGCAGAAAGAGCTAATCAAGAGATCTTGAGAGGCATCAAGCCCCGGCTCATGGTTCCTTTGCAGAGAACGCCGGGTTGTTGGGTAGAAGAATTACCATCTGTGTTATGGAGCATCAATACAACACCCAACAGATCAACAGGATACACACCGTTCTTCATGGTTTATGGAGCGGAGGCGGTTCTCCCCAGTGATATCCGTCATGATTCACCTCGTGTGACGGCTTATATTGAAGCGGACAACGAGACAGCACGGCAAGATGCTTTGGACCGGTTGGATGAAGAGCGTGACATAGCAGCCGCCCGATCGGCGATTTACCAACAGGATCTTCGTCGTTATCACAGTCGCCGAGTCAGAACCAGAACCTTTCAGGAAGGAGATTTGGTGCTTCGGCTCATCCAAGATCAGACTGATATGCATAAGCTATCCCCACCTTGGGAGGGGCCTTTCGTGGTCAGCAAGAATCTGCACAACGGGTCATACTATCTGATCGATATTCGAGAGCATAAGGACTCACGTACATCAGAGGAGGAGACCAACAGGCCGTGGAACATAGCTCATCTTCGGCCTTACTATACCTGAGCCATTGGCTCTACTTATGTACATATTACGACGATGTATATATTATGATTAAATATAATAAACCGGAACCTCAGCTAAAGCGGGGTATCTGTTCTTTTACATCATGTGTGGTTACACGGAGTTGTTCTAAAGCGGCCTCCGGTTTACCCCTTGAGTTAGCTTTTTAAAAGCATCATGTTATATCACTTGGGGGTTTGGTCGTGTCCGAACCAATACCATACCTCTTGATAGGCGAGAGCCACCAGATCACTTGGGGACTTGGTCACGTCTGAACCAGTCATGCCTCTTGATCGGCCTAAGGCCACAGAATCACTTGGGGGCTTGGTCGAACCCGAACCATTGCCATGCCACTTGATCGGCATAAATGCCACGGTTTCATTTGGGGACCTGGCTGACTAGAACCATAGTTACACCTAACGGGAGCTTGGTCGTGTTCGGCCATGGTAACGCCATCTGATCAGCTCAAATAAACCTTTTTTGCAAACGGTTTTGTCATTGCATTTGCTTCACACTTTTCTTTGCAAGATACTTCTTTCTTTTTATTGCGTTCTTTAAACCGACAAAGTTTTCAACCGGTTCATACTGTCAATTGACGGAACACGGTTCACTTTCAATCCGGAGACTATTTGCCCGGTTTGATCTTTTTGTTAACATCCTCTTATGGAGTAACACGGTGTTTATTATAACCCGGTACGGTTTACATGGTAAACCGGCGTCATATATATATGGGAGCTGCTATCTCCTCCAACAGTGTGGGTTTATAAAACTCCGCTTCAAGATTGGCCGAGCCAACTTCACGCTCAACGATGGCAGGTATTATGTATCTCAAAAATTTGGTCATATACTTAAAAAATTCGGATGTTTTGATTTCATGTATGCAGACATCATATTCCGCCTGACGGTACAACCGCGGTGGCACTTGAAGATTTTTTATTGCAGAAAGTACTTTGGAAAGTTCATCACCAAAGGAAGAGCAAATTATGCACGAAGGCATATCAACATCAAAAGTATCAGCTAGCCTATTACAAGGCAACACGGTGCCCACAATAAGATCATTGTTTTTTGCAAAGGAGAAGCAGTTTTAAACCGGCTTCCGGTTCAAGCTTGGTCACCAGCCTGGCCTGATGGTTGTGGGTCATCCTGCGCCGCTTCAGCTTCAGTTTCTCTACCCAGCGGCTGGAAATCAACAGTTGTCCAGTCGATTCCCATTAATGCTTGAAAAACAGCTTCATCATGGATCAGCAATGACGGGTCAATATCGGGAGCGTAAGTATGCTTACGGATTGGAGGGATAAGATTTTCCGATTCATGAATTGGTGCAGCTATTCGCTTGTTCTGATTGTCATATTGGGCTTGATAATGAGACAAGTCTGCTTCTTCAGCCAATTGACAAGCTAGCGGACGCACCTCCCGGTTTATTGCTCGCAGATCCGCTTCACCAAACTCTGACCCGTCTTCCTTCAAGCTGGGATAGCCCTGAGCCGCTTCAATAGGATCAAAATCCGGCACCCAGGCTTTTGCCCGGATTAAGGCATTGATCGCACCGGTTCGAGCAGCAGATTTCTTCAGCTCTTCAACCCGGGCAGGAAGCACCGACAGTTTCATCAGAGTGTCTTGAATCAAAGTGGGCGCCGGTTTGTTGTGGGATGCGGTACAGATGATCCGCTGTGCACCAGTGTACAGTTGTTCGACCAACGTATAGGCGGCTTTCAATTTCTTCCGCACATCTGACCCCAAGTGACCAATGCGTGTCCCTGAAATATCATAAAGGGTTAAACCGGCAGCTCTGTAAGAAGGCCGAGTCAATTCAGAAGTCAAACTGGCTTACCAAAGATAGCAGTGGTCATGGCATGCACGTGCCGCTTTATGCTGGTCAGTTCATCCGCCACCGGTTTTAGTGCAGCCTCGGCATCCTCTGCTCGTTTGATTAAAGCGGACTTTTCAGTGGCCCAATCCGCCCGCTTCTTCTTGAAGCTCTCCTTAAGCTGTTCCATGGCGCTTAAAGCGCTGGCTAATTCCTCTTTTGCTTTGGAGGTTTCAGCTTGTTGGGTTTTCAGGTTTTCTTGGAGATCGGCGACTTGGCTTTCTTTCGTCTTCAGCTCAGCCTGCATGCAGACAGTTATATGCTTCAACAAAACGGTACAAGGATTGAAGTACCAACCACATAACAAGTTATGCACTTGGCACTTGGGGGCTAATGCATATTCGATCTTCATCTTTCAATTGCTTACAAAGTCCCAAGATCAATACAAGTATTCAACTTGGCACTTGGGGGCTAATGGCTATTTGCTCGTATATATTCTGATGCGGCAATCTCAATTACTTAAAGTACCGGTTTAACTACGCTAAGTTGAACCGGCCCTTGGGGGCTACATCAGCGAATTTCAAAGCATTAAGATTTATATTAGTAAGTCCCGGTTTGAAAGAAGATTACAAACCGGCCCTTGGGGGCTAGGAGAGTCAGCAAGAATTGAAGCATACAAGCAGGAAAGAGCATATGGAAGTTACCTCATATTTATCTTTCATCATATTAACCAGACCGGCTTCATAGTCACGACTGGTATACAGCCGGTTCAGGTAGCCGGAATGGATATCTTGGGCGTTCAGAGCAGCGTAAGTCGCCAGATCAGCATTCCACTTGCCTTTGCCAAAGGCAGCAAATTCTTCCTTGGCAGAATGTTTGGACAAAGCGACAGGATTGCTTGGCTCGGTATGGCCAGTGCCAGTAATGACAACCTCATCGTCCTTGGTATCGCCGGTTTGCACTGGGGCTGTTGGCTTGTCAGTAGGCTTTGCTGGACCGGTGGATTTCTCAATCCGGATGGAGCTTGTGGGCTGATTGACAGGACTTGAGGCATCAATAGGTCTCTCTTCAGCAATAAGATCGTCGTCTTGCTGCGGTGGATCATTGGGTATATCCTCAGGAATAGCCGCTTCAAGATCTGGTGTCTTGCCCGGTTCAAGGACGGCATCTTCTTCGGCCGCTTTGTCCAGGCGAGCCTTCTTGCTTGGCCTAGGTTTGGCCCTGAAAGGAATAACAAAATCAAATACAGCATATGTTCCAAGGCGATGTGCTGCAAATATTATGATAAGTATAGCTTACCCAAGCACCGTTTTGAGCGGTGGCAGCTGAGTAGCCGATGACTCGCCAGAAGATGAGTGGGAAGTAACCTGGTAATCGGAGTCAGATGGATTAAGAGGTTGACGAAAGCAGCCCGCTTTAGGACAAGCACTGACAAGCAAATTAGAGACCTCTGAACGGCGTTTCCGAACCGGACTGTTCGGTAAACCGGCGGAGGTAACTACCTGGCCGCTGTGCCGGGTTGTGCGACGAGCTTCGTGCTGTTGGGTCTTCATAAGAAATTTGGGATCCAAATAAGCAAGAGGATGAGAAAATTTAACTTTCCGGTTTGCCTGACGGATTTTTAGTGAAGGCAAAGGTTCTGAATCGGAAGAGAGAATAATTACCTCTGCAGCATCAGCGTGGCTGGCTTCGGCATCATCCTGACAAATATCATCATCAATAAGACGCATGAAAAATAAGCCAAGTGAGTCAAGCTCTACCTCAAGGTCCGGATTATCCACATCATCATCAGGGGCCGGATTAGAGGATGCAGTGGTTCTTTTCCTGTGGGCAGTCTTCTTCACAGCTTTAGTCTTTTGCCGGGTTGCTCTTTCCGGTTTGTCTGGTTTTTCTGGTTTCTCCTGCGGCAGTTTCTTGCTCCAAAACGGATCATTGCCCTGATTACACAGACACTGATATTAAACAATGACCAGATATATCAATAACAGATTCAGCAAAAAGAAAAATCAAAGTCTTACAGCTGGCGGTTTGTTGGTGGCACAGAAGGGAAGCAGGCCGTTTTTAGCACAGATGTGTTCCGGTTCATTCAGCATCTTATTCACAGCCTCTGTGATTTCTTCATCGGTGAGCTGGATTTTGGAATGTCGCAGTGGGTCATCAACACTGCCAGTATACTCGCACATCAAACCGGAGCGCTGACTAAGGGGCAGTATGCTCCATGATATCCAACAGCGAGCGAGATCAACCCCTGTTAAACCGTTGGCCATAAAGGCTCTGAGCTTCGACAGTTGAGGAGCATATTTGCTTCTCTCCTGGGCAGTCAATCTTTGCGGAAAAGGGTGTGTATTGCTGAGCCGCTCCGGACGAAAGCCAGGCAAGGGATTCTCACCAGCAGGGGAGGTGTCTTTGCAATAGAACCATGTCTGATTCCACTCTTTGGGGTGGCTGTGCAGTTTGGCGTGAGGGTATGTGACCTCTTTCCTTTTCTGGATCGCCACGCCACCCAACTCCGTATTGGAGCCGTCAGTAAACTCAGTACGGCGGTTTAGATGGAAAAGGTCTCTGAACAATTCCACTGTGGGCTCCTCTTGAAAGAACGCCTCACAGAGCACTTGGAAGTGACACATATTTGTAACAGAGTTGGGGCCAGTGTCTTGTGGATGGAGTTGGAAATCGGCTAAAACATCCCGGTAAAATTTAGAACCGGGCGGCTTAAAGCCCCGGGCTAAGTGATCTACGAAAACAACGACCTCTCCTTCTTGAGGTGTGGGAGGGCATTCTTTGCCAGGAGCCCTCCAATGGATGGTATCTTTGCTGCCTAAAGCGCCGATCAGGACTAAATCGTCCAGCTGAGCCTCTGTGACGCGAGAAGGAACCCAATTGCACTCATATACTTGCTTGGCCATGATGAAATCTACAAGGTAGAAGATCCCGGTTCAAAAATGCATTGATCAAGGTACATTGGTATGTGCAATGTTAAACCGGAGACAGATCTATCTGAACCGGAGTTTTATGAAGCAACATCATCTGGCGGTTCAACAAGGGGACTAATGGTATATACCGGTTTGGCAATTTTTTCTACAAGGTTAAACCGCCTGATCTAAACATTGAAACAGCTGAGATTGGGATGGATAAGTTATGCAGAAACAGATTTCACAAGATTTCTCTACAGCGATGGATCTGAAGCAAGTTCAGAAAAGAGATAAATATTCAGAGGTCCAAAAGGAGCAGTACCGAATCAATGAGCAAAACGTACATACAGATCTATGGTTTTGAGATGTGTAAGTGAAGGCGAAGGGTAAACAACTACCATTGCACAGAATAAAGATTTGCGGATTCATCTAAAGATCTATCGTATGAGCAAGAGGCAGACGATGAACACTGAAGAACTGTGAAACCCTAGAGCAAATCTGCGGGGGAAAGGATAGAAGATTTACCGGAGCTGAGGAAGACGCGGAAGGTTGCCGCGATGCTCTGGTGCGCCCAGGTTGATGCAGCGGCCAAGGTTGAGGCAGAGGTCGACGGCGGCGGCGGAGCTCCGAGGCTGGCGATGCGAGGAAGACGAAGAAGAAAGGCACGAAGGGGAGAAAAGAAATGACCCTTCGGTCCTATTTATAAGGCAAAAGGACATGTGTCAGGCGCGACAATCAAGGGGCCACGAAACGGAGCTGTCGCCTCGATTTCCGCAGATCTATTAAACAAAGAAGCATAATGGATAGCTTCGTTATGACAGGTGACGTCACTCCGGTTTACAGCAATCAGAGAAGATGACATCATGGCGGTTTACCAATTTATGAGAAGATGTTGAAGATGAAGCTTTTGTTAAAGGATTGACATGAACCCGTTCAAATCAATCTGGGGCCTAATGTTGGGGATATTACTGCTGGGCGTAAACCGGCCTATCGGGGTCGGGTCAACTTCATCAGTAGTTCAAGAGTGCTAAAGCCCAAGAAGGCAGATGAGGGCCTAAGGCCCGTAGTCGGTTCAAGACTTGTAGCTGTAAACCGGTATTTGTATATAAACTTGTATTGTAAGTTAGGGATAAGGAGAGACCAACCCGGATACGAATATCGACCGGTGTTGGGACTCTGTGAACCGACGGGCGTCACCCGTGTATATAAGGGGACGACCCGGCGGCGGTTCAAGGACGACAGACAACAACTCGAGACATAGGCGAAGCTTGTTTGCTCCCTAGTCATCGAAACCCCATCAATTCCATCACAACTAGACGTAGGCTTTTACCTTCATCGAAGGGGCCGAACTAGTATAAACTCTCTTGCGTCCCTATGTCTGCTTTAACCCCTTCAAGCTAACCCGTCGCGATGGCTCCACGACTAAGTTCTTTCTCTAGGACATCTGCCGTGACAAAACCACGACAAGCTGTTTCCAGCCCATGTTAGCTTTCGGCCTATTGACGGCCCATATGTTCTTGGGCTTCTTTTCGGCCCTCGATTACTTCCGGCCCGTTACTGGCCTGTTCCCCTAATGGGCCAAATTCGGCCCATGGCAAGAGTCGGCCCGTTACTAGCCTGTTCCCCTAATGGGCCAAATTCGGCCCATGGCAAGAGTCAGCCCGTTACTGGCCTATTACCCTAATGGGCCAAATTCAGCCCATGGCAAGAGTCGGCCCGTTACTGGCCTACCCTAATGGGCCAAATTGCCCATGGCAAGAGTCGGCCCGTTTCTGGCCTGTTAACCCGTTGCGCCATTTCCAGCCCGTCCTATATTCTGGCCCATTAACAACCTGTTATGCCTGTGACAGAATTAAGCCTTTGCTGTCCTACGGCCTGTTAACGGCCTATTACTGTGTTGGGCCGATACCAATTACGCCCGATTACGACCCATGTAGACCCATTTATCCGACGGCCCGAGGCCCACCGATTACAGGCCCATTTATCGATGGCCCGTAGGAGACCCATGGATCCAACGGCCCGTATATGGCCCATGGTAGTTGCGGCCACTAGAAAACCAGGGAAAAAGAACACTAGGAAATAAATAAGGTCGAAACCAATGCTAGGCTCTTAAGGCGATTGGACAGATTACATCCACTCGGCATCAAAGATCACCACCAGTGCAAATATAGGGAACACCCTACACTATACAAAAATGGCTTGCTGTTTTCTTCAGCCGGTGGCTGCACGTTAAGAATAAATTTTTTATCGCACCAAAACAAATTACAACTATATAACAAAAGGAAGGTTGGCATAAAACTTAACAGTCTTCATTTGACCTGACTGTTACGTTTTCATGTTTTATTGTCCGATGGAGCACCATAACCCTCGCCTTCATTTCCCCTAGGCTCCTGAACAACATAGCAAATGTCTGATAGTCTGGTTTCAAAACCATGCATATCTTGACGACATTGAGCATTGTTTATCCTTGTTTCACAAAGGGTCTCTGTTAGGGAATGGACTTGTGCCTGGAGCGCAGATACAACATTGCTTTGAGCTTGCATATCTTGATCATGAGACGGTTTGGACGATATTGCCTGAACAACCAACCCAGTATTACATAGGAACATGCTGTTGGCACTGTTAGTGGACAGGTACTGACCCACTGCAGCAAGAGCTGACATTGCGATTATAGTTGCCTCGCCACCTTCAGAAGGTGGCGGTTCCACCCTTTTTTCCATAGCTTGCTGAAAAGTTGAGGTTTTACATTAGTAGTACCAGAACAGAAGATATTAAGGAGCCAGCAAAACGAAACAAAATAGCTTTGGTCTATATACAGAACTTATTCTGGTGAAACCATGCAAAATATTAGTTGTATTTTATTGCAAAGTACATAATAAAAGCAGGTTCCAAACATATGACCATGTACCATCGCTAATGTATTGTCTATTTCTTCACATTGTATTGAGGGCTAAGGATAAAGAGACGAAGTTTATAATACGGTAAGCATAGTATGACATCATTCATATCACAAAACAACTGAGAACAGACAAACTGGCAATTGTAACGTTGTGTGGGCAAGTCCAGCACGGAACTAGATTACGGGTCAAGATCAAAGGAACATCACTCCTCTCTTTTAAACCTTGTAAGGCGCAATGATACGCTAAGACAATTGTGTATAAAATTGAAAAGAGTAATAGACATTGGCTGCAAACCATCCAGTTCAAGGCACAAGTCAGAGTAAGTAGTAGTTAAAAGGCATGAGGATTAAGGACTTACAACAGCAGTTTTGACTGGTGTAGTCATGCCCTTCTTCTTGCTGGTGTGACAGTCCTTGAAGATTTCCACAGCATTTTGTTCAGGTACTTTTTGGTCCTTGCGGGCTTTCCTCTGCATTTCGAACAAGTCAATATAGATCTGATAATATGGTATAGTGAAAAGAGTGAAACAACAGCTAATTACAAGAGCCTCGCAGTGTGCAATATAGCTACGAGATCCTGTCGTCTGTTGGAATTTCAATTTCGTACGATTGGCCTTGTTCTTTGAACAATTCACCTACAAGAAGATAGATTTGTGTGGCACATGCATAAATAGGACTTCAACATGTGATCTGATCACAGATATATAATGTACATGATACTTCGGATTAGACCAGTGTTTAACAAGGCCCCTCCAGTCTTCATCCGAAATATTTTCCACTGGAGATGTTTGGGAAAGTTCACTGTTAGCCTTGCCTTCGAAGTGAGTTTTCCTCAAGTTATACCGATACTGTCATAGAGCAGACTTGAAAACATGGGTGCAAGCTTGTCTGGTTGCATCATCTTGGCTATCCAACTTGAACCTCATCTGTTGAAAATTATGGGAGTCTCATTATCAGCAACCTAGAAAGAATGGGACAGAGAAAGACGATATTACTAGTTTCCATACATAACCATACTTACAGATAAATGGTCGAGGAAGGTGTTGAACTGGGTTTCATCTTTGTCATTCATGTACTGAATCCATGTTGGGAGGATACGTACATGACATGTAACGGCAACCGTTGCCTCTGATACTAACTTGGCTGACTCTGTAGCATCACGTGGCCTTTTTAAACCTGCCTCAAAACGGATCTCCATTCTTCCTCCTCTAGATTTAGTTAACCTATCGAGCATTATCCCTGATGTTTGTTTCCTCTTGCGCCTAGGTGCTAGTCCAACAACGAACATAGGAAGTGTTAGTGTACATCAAACTGTGAGACTACATATAAAGAAGCATGCAACTGTAACTTGACTCCAGTAACTACCTTCTTGCTGTTGAAGCTCACAAGGTTCATCTGATATTGCCAACTCATCTTGTGTCAAGAGTGCTTGGGAATTAGTGTCAGGTGGCAAGGGAGCTTGGGAACGTGCTGCTAGCTCAGTTGACGCACGAGTAAGTCATGCAGCTGGTAGTACTGTGGTAGGTGTTGCAAGAACTACGGTTGTCTCTGCTTGTTTGGCGGCAGCTATTTGTTTCTGTTTGGCTTTTTTTGCAACTCGTGTAGCATGGGATGCCGTGTTTGTAGAATTTTCCGCTAGACTTTGACCTTCTATTGCACCATCAGTACCAGCAGAATCTGCAGGATTCATCCGCTTCTCATTCCCTGCCATTCTGCGTTTCTTCCTTTTTCTCTCTGCCATGTTAAGTCAAGCCGACAAGAAAAACGAATAACAATTTAGTTCTGCAGAACAAATTGATGCGTGATGCAGACGAACTGAACTTTGATGTTAGACAACCACATGATAGGAGGATGTAATATGTTTGAAAAACAGGACGGAAGAGATAACCACAACTATGATGTGTAAACTAAGAAGAAGACATTTCACCAAATTAGAAGCAATGCAATGGAAGGTAGACACCATATTAAAGATGCTACAAATATCGCTCTGCCAAGTTAAGAGTGTCTCATCATAAATGGCATTTAAACAAATGTGAAGCAGTACAAGAAATAGATCATATGCAAGATGCAAACAACATCACACTAGCATGTTAGAGGTCTCTCGTCATTAGTGCCATTGCATATTCAGAGCATTGCATATTCACAGCTTATGATGTGTAAGCTAAGGAGAAGGCATTTCAACAAATTAGAAGTAATGAAAGCTAGACACCATATGAAAGATGCAATGAATATCACTCTACCGAGTTAAAACTGTCTCGTCATAAGTGTCATTTCAACAAATTAGTAGTACAAGCAAGAAAAGAATGTGAGATGTAACCTATATCACACTCCTAAGTCAAACATGTCTTATGATAAGTGATTGTTGCAGGTTACACAACAGTAGTAATTTGATGTAAGAACATGGTGTGATAGACAGATATTGTATGTTCTAGAAACAGGAACACGTGTCTTATCCAAGTATAATGTGTAAAGTAAGTAGATGGAATTCAACAAAATTAGAAGCAATACAAGCTAGACATCACACATAACATGCAACCACATATAACAATGTCAAGTTAGAGGTGCTCATCATAAACACAGCTTTGTTGAGTGTCTATGCATGTGTTGTCTTGGAAATCATCTTGGGGGTGTGGAGGAGTAGAAACTATAGAGGCCCTCCGTTCGGAAGGAGCACCTTTATCCGCTGCCTTTCTAACTTCCTTCCGCTTTATTGATTTTGAATTTTCAAGTAAAACCGACAAGAAAAAGCAATAAAATTCTCTCTTCGGAACTCATTCATGCATGATACTGACAATCACTACTTTGATGTAAGGCAAACACATGATACCAGGATGGAATATGTACGAAAAACAGGACGGCATGGCATGTTCACAACTGTTTGTGTAAACTAAGCAGAAACCATTCCAGCAAATAAGAAGCAATGCAAGCTAGACACCACATGAAAGATGCAACCAATATGACTCTGCCAAGTTAAAAGCGTCCCATCATAAATGGAATTTCAACAAATTAGAAGCATCGCATGCTATAAATCATATGGAAGATGCAACTAATATCGCACTGCATATACTAAAGGTGTCTCATCATGTTGATTGATGCGGGATACAAAAAATAGTAGTTTTATCTAAGGACATGCTTAATAGACAGATGTACTATGTACTAAATACATGAAGGCATGTCACATTAACAGGTATAATGTATAAGCTAAGCAGACTAGCACATGCAGTTTAACTAGATTGGAAGAATTACAGTCTAGACACCATATGCAACATGCAACCACATATCACGCGGCCAAGTTCGAGCAAGCACCTGCGATGCTAGTGTAGGATAAATGCTGTAATCAACTATAGAGCTACGTTCACTATCTTCATCTAGACTTTCTGTTTCTTGAGAATCATGTCGGGAGGCGGACGCTGCATTCTTTAAATGTGGAGTAGTCCCCTTGCCTGCCTGCCTCGTCATAAGTGATTGATGAGGGATACACAAGAACATTAGTTTGATGTAAGAACATGGTTAATACACAGATGTACTAGTATGTACCAAAAACAGAAAGGCATGTCATATTCAAAGGTATAATGTGTAAGCTAAGAAGATGCAATTTAACCAAATTGGAAGCAATACAAGCTAGACATCCGGCTGTAGTGGTGAGCGTGATCATCTAGGACCTGAGAGCCTGGTGGGAGGCGGGCTGCTTCGCCACCATCGCAGCTTTTTAGTTGGCTTCCAGGTGATGCCTATCTTTGCTGGGCTTGTCACTGGCTCGGCCAGTGCCCTGACTAGCTATTTGTCTTCTGGTGCTCACAGGATGGTGGTTCATGTAAAAAAATATCTTTCCTTATCTTACTGATTCGGCCTTTCGAATACAAGGTAGACACCATATGGAACATGCAACCACATATGACACCGCGAAGTTAAACCAAGCACCTGGGATGGTGGTTCATTGCGAGTGAGGTCATCAACTCCCGAGCTACGTTTACCATCTCCATCTACTGACACTGCACCCCTTATAGCGGTGTAACGTGTCTTGCCTACCCGCATACGAAGCTGGAGCGACTTCTCTCTTTTCTTTTTGGCTTCTCTCATGGTAGCAGAGTCTGAAATACCCTTGCATAAAAACACAATAGTGAGAGTAAGGGTGAAGTGTATGCAGAACTAGTGCACTGTAAAAGTAGCAGATAGCAGGTGGCTGAAAAATAAATGACAGGAGACATATGATAGCTCTACAACATTGCATGGCCAACAAAATTAGATTGTACTCTGTATGATTTTGTAATATATGAGCACAAGAAATGCAGGTACTCCTCCAGCACACCACCACATGTGGTCATATCTAAGATAAAAGTCGACTGAAAATAAATAGGTCAGTCAATTTTTATAATGAACCGTCCAAGCTATAAGGAACGGGTAGATGGCCTTCGTCTACCTCCCGCCAGTCACTGTTGACGATCTTTCTCGAACCGCCAGCGACCACCGGCCCAGACCCCTGCCTCCGCCGCCCCGCCCTCCCATCGACCTGACACCACCGCCGTGCTTGGCAGCGCCCCTACACTACTAGAAAAACCCGTACTAATGGCGCACCTAATTTGGCCATTAATGGCGCATCAGTGGTGCGCCATTACTAGCACGCCATTAGTAATTTTTACTAATGGCGCACCACTGGTGCGCCATTAGTATCTGGTATACTAATGGCGCACCACTGGTGCGCCATTAGTATAGGCCAGGGTGCGCCATTAGTATGCCTCCCAGGGGCCATGTATACCCAGGTGCTTTGGCATACTAATGGCGCACTACAATGGGATGCACCATTAGTGACCGCGGCATACTAATGGCGCACTGTCCAGTGATGCGCCATTAGTATGCTTTGTCATACTAATGGCGCACTGTCATGTGATGCGCCATTAGTATGAATATTAGGTTTTTTTATTTTTTATTTTCTGTTTTTTGCACAGGTTACACATTTGCCAAAGTCAGAAAGCTGGTAAGAGCATTAGGAGATGTTAACACACACACACACACACACACACACACACACACCCGGATATGTTTGCTTCACTCAACTTGACATAATATAGCAGCATGCAAATATAATGGATCTACAATGGAGAAGGATGCCATGTTGTGGCTCCCATATTAGCCCACTAGCCAGACGGCACAACTACAGTAACGCAAATGACCCTAGTTATGTAGTTATGGTATCTTGTATCCTATAATTGCCAGTTTTATTAGATAAGCTGAGATCACAAAACATAAGCAAGACAAGAACTGCTAGTCTTGGTATCTTGTATCCTATGATGCCAAAGAGGATTGATGGAGGCACACACATATCATAAACAAGTATGCACAGATTATGATTGAAATCTTGCTAGAAGGCACTGCCGAGGTTGTCTTTCACCGTCATGGTGTTGATCTTCCCCTGGACAAGGGCCGACCTCCCTGCATATCCTGCATAGTGTGGTCGCACAGTGGATCAGAGATTGACCGAAATTCCGATGATAGAGGACTATCACATCGCTCTGTGGTAGATCACCTGATTTGGGCCTGCCACGTTGAGCACTTCTTTTCCTTTGGGGAGTAAGGACGACCAATGCATCACAGAATAGTTCTACATCACGTACACATCATGCTTGGAAGTAGCCCACATGATGTTCCTCAGTTGCACATGTACAAGTATACGGTCAGTGCGTTCGTACCAGAATTCTTCTTAAAACTCTGCAGAAATACAATGATGCAAATGAGCGCCATTTTATACAAGCACACCAAATTCTACTGCGATAACAAACAAGATCGCCCAATGGAGGACATAACAGTGAGCTTCTGTTAAAATTTCTCAGGTAATTACAACTATGTGATTCTACTGTTAATCTAGATCTCCTTCAGGTTTTGATTCATTTAATCAAACAATAGAACACAACTGCTGGAAACTGTTAAGACATACATATTATGTGCACGCCAAAAATAGCAGATCTATGAAGGGGGGTGTCTATTTGCAAATTTTGGTCTAAATACAACTTAGGCAGGCAAATGCTTAGTGTAACTAATGAACTGATGTTGTTTGCGTTTCTGAACTTTGCTAAATGAACTCTAGACGAATACACCAAAAACTAATGAACTCTATCTCCACAGACTCCATCTCTAGACAAATGATACATTCTCATTCACATTCATGGAGAATAATCAACATCAGTATTGGCAGGTTGTGGCACCTTCAAGATTTTTATATATATAAACAAAATTTTCAACGGCAGGCAATCAGTCAATTAGGCACCCAAACACAATAGTAGTATAATTGTCGCTAGCCGTCGCTGTGGGGAGTTTGGAAGGGAAGGGGCGAGAGGAGGAAGGCGTGGGGAACGGCGGCGAGCTCCTCATGCCCAGGCTCAACTCCGGCGCCATGTGCCGCTAGACCATCGTCCTGAGAAAAGAAGCACAAGTAGAAGGCCGCCGTGAGTGGGTACCAAGGGAAAAAACAGAAGCCGCAACCAAGAATTGCAAGATTTAGTATAAAGGAAATAGCCTCAGCATTCAGATGTTTCTAATAAGATTGTGCACTAATCTAACACAATATACATAAGGTGTCCTCATAGTTTTACTAATACCTGGGGGTATGGATAGTGGGGTATATAAAGAAAAGCAATCCATTATCATGTTCTAGGAACTAACTATTAGAGTACATGCTCAGGATATAAGTGGAAGCAGAGAATATAATGAGATGTCAATAGTCCCCGAGAGGTTTATGCAAGAAGGTCTTTTTATAATACCACTTGCATGATTTATTTATTTGAATAACAACAGGAGAACTGCTATATTCACTGATTATAGAAAGCTCAAATTGGCAGTCGCACATAGCTTGGAGTATTCATAAGATTTACAGGAAAAATAGGTATTATATGCAACGATTTGTGCCATATTGGGAACAAAGATTTACAGAATGTCATTCAAAGTTGGAAATAGGTATGCACTTTTTTGTGGTTTCCCCATATTGGAAACAGATATTTGTACCAGCTTCCGACATGGCATCCAGTGCAGGCAGTACAATATACAGTGGGCCGTCAGATAATGGCATCCTTGAGTGTTGTGCATTCAGTTTAAAATAGCATTTTGCTTGGAGCAGGTTATGGGGTCTAATTAACCGGCCATTCCATTGCAAACAAGCAAAATCAGAGACTGAACTACACATCTTCACCTGAAGCCTGGTCTTGATGGCATCGATGGGGTAGAGCGTCGTCTCCACCACGACTCCGGCGGCTCCTCTCGGCTATGACTCCCTCTGCATGCGAGCGGGCAAAAAAAACAGCACACGTAATCAGTCCCCTTCACCCGTGACTGACTGTAAGGTTGCAGAAGGCAAAGCGAGCTTGTACTGAGCCACTAATAATCCACGGATGGAGATGGGAACCAAAGAATGAGAGAGATGGGGAAGGAGGAGAGGACGCACATCAGAGGATCTGGAGGAAATTGAAGGGCTTCTCTTCCCCTTCCTCGTCGCCCATGTCTGCCCGTCGACCGCCGAGAAACCTGCGCCGAGGTATGGAGGAAAACAGAAGGCAGCTGAAGTTATTTGCCTGGTTGCTGCGGATATTTGCAGGGGAGAGAGGAGAGGAGAGGATTCACACCTGACTGAGGGGAGGGGGAGAAGGAGCCGCCGGGGAGGTCCGCCGTCAGCTCCGTCGCCATCTGGATCTCACTCTACACGTGTGGTAGGTGTGTTGTGAGTGAGGCTGTGGGTGGGGTGGGGGCGAGGGAGGGCGGAGAAGAACTAGGAGGTTGAGACCCGTGCGGCGGCACAGTAGATGTCGGAGAGGGGTCACCGGAGCCGTGCCGGCGATGGAGGCGTCGTCGCCCCCGAAACCCTAGTGGGAGGGTTGCGGCTGAGCGTTGGAGGCCGGGAGCAGCGAATCCCGCAAGGGGGAAGATCCAACGGAACGAGGCGAGCTCGGGACGGTGCTGCGGGGTGGCGGGAGTCGCTGGAGAACGCCAGAATCGGCCGGCACCTGTGGCGGCGGAGATGTGTCCCGGGAGAGAGAGAGGGTTGTGGGAGAGAGAGGTGGAAGGGTGGGGAGGCGCCTGAGGTGGGAGTGAAGCAGATGGGAGGGAGGAGGCCGCCGGCGTGAGCTGTGGGAGGGACGAGGCGGTGTGTGGGTCGCGGCGGCGGCGATGTGGGAGGGAGGGGATGGATCGGGGTGGGTGGGACGAGGAGTGGGTCGGGGTAGGGGATGGATCCAGGTTACTAATGGCGCACCCCCTGGTGGTGCGCCATTAGTAGTTTTGCAAAAAAACATACTAATGGCGCACTCTGCAACGGTTCGCCATTACTAGTGTAAACTAGTAATGGCGCACCGCGCGTGAGTGCGCCATTAGTACTTTTGCAAAAAAAGGAATAAAAAAATAATAAAAAAATAACATTAGTGGCGCACTTTCTGGCTGGTGCGCCATTACTAGTTACAACTAGTAATGGCGCACTTACTAAGGATGCGCCATTAGTATGTTTGGACAGGCGCACTAGTTCAAAAAAAAAATTGATACTAATGGCGCACCGTGGACATGGTGCGCCATTAGTAGTTTCAACTCTAATGGCGCATCAGAAGGTGGTGCGCCATTAGTATATACTAATGGCGCACCACTTGTCTGGTGCGCCATTAGTGTCAATCCCATCTATAGCCCTTTTTCTAGTTGTGCCAGGCCATCCGTTTAATCCCGTTCGACCTCCAGATCGGGCGCCAGTAGCTCTACGCCGCACACGCCCCTAAGATAAACATGAAGGCGCTGCTTCCCCGGCATAATAGGCATACTAGCGCCTGTTACGCCGGGGAATGCTTCCGTTAATTGGCAATCAACTGGACATAAATTGAAATTCAGGGGGGTGACAGACCTCTAGCTAAGGTGAAATAGTATATGAGGAGAAACCTTGTTCATCACGAGCTACTAGGAACATCTAGTATCAAGAAGAAGCGGTCAACTAGTGTCTTCTGTGGGATGAATACTGTGCAAACAGAGACGTAAGATTTGCACGAATAAGGGAAGAGGAGTACCTTTTTTTGTTGCCGGTGTGGTCACCTCCACATGTCGCGCTGATCTTCTTCTTTTTACCGGCGAAACCGATGTTCTAGAGGGTGCAGGCTTGGACGAACCCATGGCCAAATTGTGGACTGTGTTGCCGTGGCCGTATGTCGGCGGAGGGGAAGCAGATCCGAGGTGGCGAAGGACGGCGCAGCAGGAACAACTCCGGTGTGTTGGAGGGTGGAGAAGTTGGAGTGGCAGCGGTGAGGCACAGGACATCGTGGTTGAACTGGCTCGGGTAGGGACGGCTCAGCCTCGACTTCAACTACTAGCCGTGGAGGGCGTTGCGGTTTAGGTTGCGGTGGACGACGACGTCAGGGTATAGGCTCCGGCGTGATGGAGGACGGCGGCGGTTGATGGGTGGGATGGGGTGGCGGACGGAGGACACCGAGGTTTCGCGGCTGGTGGAGAGGTAGTTTTGGCGGCCACGGAGTTTGGATGGGGAATAGGACGGGGGGGTGGGGAACCATGTTTCGGTCTGGGACGCGCTTGTTTTTGTCTTTTTTGAAAAGAAGATGGGACGTGCTTGTTTGAAATTTGGGGCAAGTACAAACTTTGCCCCCCTCTTAAGTTTCGGACCTACTGCGGGTCGGGGGTAGGATGGTAATCCCAGGTGTCCCAAATAGTGCGCGGGAGCGATTTCGGCCACGTGCATGTGTGCTTAGGCGGCCATTGTGTATGAATGTTTTTCGGATGCGGTTGTGTGGCGTCTAGACGAAGCTACAAACCTACCCCGGTTTAGACCATTGGATGTCGGGCCGGTAGGTTTCATGGGTTAGAGTTATTAGAAAATTAATTTCCTTGTACTACCAAACATTGGTCTCACGCGGTTTCGGGCGAGTAGAGGCTCTTTTGGCGCTTCGTTCAAAATTTTGAAACACAAGCATTCACGTTTAGAGTACTCTTGAACTATGAGGATTTACCTAAATAGACAATGTTATATTTGACCTTGTATGTTTGAAAACCTCATTTAATTATCCGCTTCTTTTTGAAATTTTGACACTTGAAAATCCTATAACTACGATTAATTTGGAATGGAGGAGCTAAATTTGAATCTATTTTGTACACGACTACATATGCTATTATGTACAAAATCAGAGCAAAGATTGGTGCCCCCATAATTTAGGTATGGTTTACAAATGCCATGATATCAAATTCAAATAATTTAATGGACTTCATGTTGAATTCGATTTTTTTTAAACCACCTGAAGTTGAATTCAAATGTATGCTAGTTCATAGGTAGCTATTTATAATGTCCACTGTGTAACTTTCGTATGTATAATGTGCTTTACACAGACAACATGATCTATACTCACGTTATTATTCGATTGCTAAAGCGATGCATTGTCTGGAGTTCAAAATACTAACTATGTGGATCAATTGTGTCGAATAATAACATAGACATGCTCAAATTTGATAGAATCTAGATGTCTGGTGGATCAATGACCATTCCTTACACGAATTGCAAATATCATGATCACATCCTAATATTTGGATACAATTTATATCTTTAATCAATGTGTAGAGCAGTCTTTTACGTGTAGTTTCACTCTCCATCGGTGGTCTCTCACACATGCTCACACACTCTCTCCCGAGGTGTCTTTCTCGCACACATGCTCTAGATATAACCCTCCCTCCCTCTCATAACCATTTACAACTGTTTTCACTAACCTTTATCACAAGCACTCTTCCTCTCGCAAACATACCCACGCACAATCCTCATCAACCCTTTCTATATACATGGACCTGCCTACGTGTCTCATGTACGCACATTATCTTTACGCCTGTCTCTCAGGCATTGTCTCACACCTCTCTTCCTAATCGACGAGTATGATTCTAATAGAGCATTCTATAGGATGCCCCTTAAAGTTAGGTTGGATGAATAGTAATATCAGAGATAAAGGGGTTACCTTTGTCCGAGAACCTAGGGTTACAAATCCTAGCCGGCTTTGTCAGTGGACACAGAGTCCTTCACAATTCTGCTATCTTTGTCTTGTACGACTAGTCAACCATGGGTCTTCCTAAATGCGTCACGGGCCGACCAATGTGGTGCAGGACGGAACCGAACGAAGGGCCTCACCTCGACACACCGGACCTCACGCGGTGACACACCCTCTGCCCCCACGTCTCATTATCTTCTCACACCCACACATACCAACACAAACACCACACACACAGAAAATTTCTCCTGGTGCCTCTATTCCCTCCCCCCTTGCATATACACACTCAAGGGAATGTAATCTCTTGTCATGACATCATATTCGTCTCTCTCTCTAGATCACTCTCATTTCTCGTGCTATCACTCCCACGCCCCCCCGTCGGCCCCTCTATCCATGCCTCTCTCGAATACGTAATGCACACACATACCTCTCTAGGCCCCGCCAAATGCATCAACTACACATTCACACATGTTACATGACGTACACCATTGATCTAAAAAGCCCTCTCTTCACGTTTATTTCGCATACAACATTCCTTTTGAATAAAGTGTGGCCAAAATATTATTTTAGATTTTCTACATATATACAACATTACAAAGTTATATGGAGGAGTATGAACGCTAATTTGCATTGCATGGTGCCCACAATTTATACTATATACAAAGTTAGTCATAATAAAGAGAAACGAAGAGCATCTCTCTCTCCATCGCATACCCCCCCTGTATGCGCCTTTCACGTATGCACAGAAAACTATCTCCAGGTCCTCTAAAAGTAAGCCCCCAGAAAATGCACGCATGTTTCATCTTTCTCTCGCGATATATGCAATGATGATCATTGTATTTGAAGTGAAAGCACGATACGTACATTGGACTTCAGAATCCACTCATTACAACCACCATTTACGTTTAGTGGTTATTATACAGTCACGGGCTCACCGTACAACTCTGTATTTGCTCATGACATGACTAGTTGACCAGTTAAATGCTCCACGTGGCACCTCTAGTGTTGCATCACATTATCACACTACCATCATGCCCACCTGTCGACTTGTATCTACTCTACATCTACACTCTTATAAAATACATAAAATAGACTCTTATAAAAAAGAGTTGGTGATGATGGTGTGCCTGCCATCCTGCAATATAGGCCGTCCGATTTATATCTGACGAATAGGAAAGAAACTATGGTAATTTTGCAAAAAGGTACCCACACACCTCTCCACATTTGCAAATAAGGCCTTCCCTTGTTCTTCTTTTTATCTCACCAGATAAACAAGTCATACAAATGCATCTTGATGTTACGTGCAATGCACGGCCATCTTGCTAGTATGAATGAAAACAAACGACAAAAAAATATTTGGACGGTGATTCGAAGTCATGACCGCGGGCACAGCTGACAAGGTGGCCCTGTATTGGTATGCTGAGCCGTCTGTTTCAACACACAAGAGCTGGTGTGGTGATTATACACACACGCACACATGCACACAAACTGCATCCACGCAACACTCACACAAACACATGCACCCATGCACGCACCCAACACTCACACGTACACACGCAGCCACGCACGCACGCAACACTCACACGCACACACGCACGCATGCATGCACACACCAGTACACCACACGACCAACACACACTCTCACGCTCAAGTGCTCAACCTACATGTGCATGCACACACATCAGGCCCTGACAGACGCATACACAACCAGGTGATTCCCGTGCACGGGTTGGAGCCTTGTCGCGCCTGCATAAATTTGTATTTATCAGACCTTTTGCCTATGCGAACTCACAGGTGGGACCCACAAGGAACATGGTCAATTTAACTAGTCAACATGGCGCCACGCAGACTATTTGGCCGGTCAACAGAGTGCAATCAGATGCTAAACTATGAGCAAGTGACCGTATAATCACCGCAAAATGTATATACTGATCGTAATCAGCTTATTCTGAAGTTCGGTGACCGTATTATGCTTTTCTCTCTGTAGGCCCTCCAAAACTACATCTCTACACGTTCTCGCATGTTACATCTAACAACTATGCAATACAACACTACTACTACACTCTAACACAATAAATCATATGTGTTTTTAGTTTTACTAGATATCATATTGTTACTTATAATTATTCAGTTTGCATACATTAAAATTGCCTTTGAAATGTATGGCCAGTATCATCTACCGCGCGGGAAAAATCCCGCCCTTTCCTGTTTAATAGGGTTTGTATCGATGGATCGCGTGAAACAGCAAAACTATAGTACTATACAGTACAAGTGACAGTTCACTGGGCCGTCGTGACGTCTACTCCTTCGTCGTAAGAGTGGAGCGCTCGCTTTCATAAATCTTCTAGGCCCTTTCGTCGACATGTGGGACATCAAGCTACCGGGTCCACGTGCCATACCGGAATATAGTGCAGAGCAGCCGGGGTGAAGCACCCCAGTCATGGCGCCGGCGCAGTAATGAGCAATGAGGCATCAAATCACAAAGCTGCACCTTTCCCGTAGTTAAGTTGGAGGGACGAAGCAACCATCATTTCACTCGTTGCTGAATCCGCTTCTCTCTCATCTTCTTAAACTTAACCATGTGTTGCTTTTGCCGTTGTTCTGCCTCATGTGGGATGCGGATCGGCTTGGTAAAGCACTGACACATGGGACCGCATGTTAGCAAACCGCCAGGACAACGCCCTCCGAAAATAAGAAGCCTAATCCTAGACATACAAAGGGCTACGTAGCTGCTACGTATACTTTCCATCTAATCTATATATGCCCCCTGATTTTCAGGTGGGGTGGGCCTAATCCTCTCCTTTAATCCAATCAAATAGTCCCACATCATATCAGTTCGTAACTTTATGTAAACCGTTATGTGGATGTAGCATTGCTCAAGTAAGAAACCTCCCCCGCCATCCGCGTGGCAAAATCACCTCCTTTTTACTAATCACCTTCTTTTTACCAAGTGGTACGGTTAAGTGCATCCACAATGTGTAGCCAAATGTGAAAATAGCTTTTGGCATCGTGCGAACCATTGTGGACGGTGTTGCCAAAGCCAAAAAGATGGAACCGAAGCTCCCTGATTGATTGATTGAAGGAAGAGAAAATGCAATGTCTCTCCTCTTTCTCCCATGCTTGGACGCATGTAGTACAGTATAGAGCACATAGTCTACTCCCCTGTCCCTTCTATCACAAATCACAAAGTAGGGAGGCGTCAAATCACAAAAGCACGGACAAAGCAACCATCATTTCACTCTTCGCTGACTCCGCTTCTCCATCGTGTTCTTCGAGAAACCATCTCACCGCACTAGTACTCCTAGTAGTACTAGTAAAGGACTTCCTGGATGCAAATAAGGCGGTTGTCTCGGCTTGCAGGCGGCACTTACAAACGACTTACCGTGGTCTCCCTCAATGGTGTTCTCCGTCGAACGCACTTCGCCAAACCACCAAAAAAAAGATATCGTCGACGTCACCGCAATGGGGAAGGAAGTCAAATATAGTTACTACCTCCATTTTTTTGTACACAAGGCAAGTATATCAAAATTACAATTTGCAAAGGGCCACTAACACTAATCGAGGCAAAATTGATGGGGTTAGCAACCAAGGACATTAATATCCCCTGCATGCATGCGGAAGTGAGAAGGTTGGTTTGCATGGCGCTGCATTAATCAAGCGATGAGGAGTGAGATGGTTAGCTCTTTGGTCTTTGGAGAAAAAAATACACATTAATTGACACGTGAAATGAGGATTTGTATCGATTAAATCCCGCGAAGGAAAACCCCTCCTTTCTTTTTTAACACTAGTACTCCTAGTACGTACGTACTTATCCTGTTTGGGTATAGGTCTTGCATTGCCAAACTTCGCCACACATTTTTGCCAAGCTTGCCTAAAGTTTTCAAAATGAGAAGGAGGTACACTTGCGCACGGCTATTGCGGTCGCACCCCACCCTCACACGGTCGCTCCTGCACGCCGCGGTCACACCGCACCCTCACACAGTCGCTCCTGCACGCCGCAAACCCAACCAAGGTAACGCACCCCCACTGACACGTGTTGTCGCATGTGAAAAAACCAAACTCAGCCATCCTATCACTGACACATAATTTTCGTTCATAGAGTATGTTTATCCAACCTCATGTTTGGGAGTATCCGTACGGCCCGTGCGGTGGTCTGTTGGGGAAGAAGAAGAGTTGAGGACGAAGGAAAGAAGGGTTAGGGGACATAGGATATTCATCCAACCGCCTGAAATGGTAGACTCACCCAAGTCAGGCGACTTCCATAACAAATATATGTTTTTACACAGCAAAAGATCCATAAAAACAACAACATAAAGAAAAACTATCACTGTTCACGGAAAGAGACGGCCTCGTTGTCTTTGGCTGCCGGCGCGAACCAGCCATCGCTGCCGACGTGTGTCTCCGCACCGTGATTGTCCTCGGCCTCCAGCTACTCGTTCAAGCGGAGCGTGCCGGCGCTCTACACGGACGAGATCACAGCCCGGTTCAAGTCGAGGACGTCCGGTTCCGCCTGCAGGAGGGCCTCGATCACAGCGGCATCCGCTCGCTCTGCGTCGAGTCGAGCCTCCGCCGCCCGGTTCAAGTCCAGGACATCCGGTTCCTCCTGTAGGAGGGCGTCGATGAGAGCGGCATCCGCGCGCTCTGCGTCGAGGCGAGCCTCTGCCACCTGGTACAAGTCCAGGACGTCCGGTTCCGCCTGCAGGAGGGCCTCGATGGCAGCGGCATCCGCGCGCTCCGCCTCAAGTGGAGCCTCCGCCGCCCGGTTCACATCCACGACATCCGGTTCCGCCTGCAGGAGAGCCTCGATGGCAGCGGCATGCGCACGCTCCGTGTCGTGTTGAACCTCTGCCTCCCGGTCATCCTTTAGTATCGCCATGTTGAACCGTTGGTCTGCCTGCACCATGGGGGACTCGAACGCCGGCACGAAGTCGACGTCCATCGTCTCATACCCATCGGGGGCCTTCTGTGCCGCGACCTCCGCCACCAACATTGGATCAGCTTCCTCCTTGTTGTAGATTGGCTCCAGAGAACTCGGGGATTGTCCCGCCGCAAAGCGAGCTTGGGAACGGAGGTCTGTCGCGTCGACCGCCGCCGCGATTTCTGCGCAGCGCTCCGGCATCAGCATCTTGTAGTAATTGATCTTGCAGCGCACCATGGCTTTCCGGCGAGCTAGGGGACGCTTGATGCGGGCTAGGGGATCGAAAGGTGCGGGAATGGGCTGGAGATTTGGTGTGATTTTAGGGCAGTGGCTGGCGTAGGCCGAGCAGCGAAGGTTCTGGTGTGAATAGTGGTTCCGGTGATGACTGGTCAATCGGTTTTGACTGTACGTCGCTCTTGTTGCATTCACGTTGCAGCCCCGCACGCTGGACCCTCCACGTCGCTCACCAAATGGAACGCGCTTCATCTTGCGTTTTCGCTCGCTTGTGGGACCGCAGTTGAGAGAAAACCGACGTCCCTCCCCCTCCCCGCCCGCGTCATTTATTATACCACCACTCCATCGGTTTTATGCGGAGTAAATAAAAACAGAGGGAGTATACTATGGATCATGATCCCCTGACGTGGCCGAACCCATTGAGTAACTGACATGCGGGGCCTAGCAAGCATGGGGTCCACCAGTAAGTGACCGAAAGGGAGGGTAAGGCAGGGATACCTACGTCAGAGGATCCACTTCCACTATACTACTTTGACCAAATGTTAGAGTAATAATATATGACATGCAGCTTACACAAAGCATACGGTCATATTCATATGTGAAAGGAGTTTCCAATGATATAATTTTCACATTATACGTCTCATGTACTATTAATCTTGTCAATAGTCAAACTGGAAACCATCTCGAGTACAAATCTAGGAGTACGTACGAATCTAACAATATTGATTGGGCGTTGTTGAATGTTGATACCTTTTTGATCAAAGTAGAGATACTTTGACTACACATAAAACTTATATGTAAACTAGAAAGGATAGGAGGGAGTATATTGTACGTTCAAAAACGAAACGAACATTGAAACACTTTATATATGATTTGCGGATGCTATCATCATTGGTTCAAATTTTGAATCCGCCTTAGGTATCACGTGCCCCCACTCGTTCCCTCTCGATTTCATCTCGGGTTCCGGAGATATATTGAAGGAGGACTAGGGTGGGTACATGCGAATGATACTCGGCGGAATGTTCAAATGAGGCATGCGGGAGGATGGACTCGACTGGAGGGCAACATGATCGAAGGAGAAGCGGGTTGGAGAGGAATGAGAAAAAGCAAACGCCACATGATTATACTTGAACAGCTCAAATAAACAATAAGTTGTCTTGCTTGGCCTACATAGTGAAAGGCCTAATGCACAACGCGGAGCACTGACGCTCGAATATGGCCAGGAAAATAGGGAAACCAACATGTGGGGCAAACCCGTCGGGACGACGTAGCGCAGACTAGTCCAATGGAGGAGCTGGCCCACGACCTCCTCGCCACCGACAACCATTCATGTGGGTCGTTGGGGCCAATAACGGGGTGCAGCTCCAGCACCGCCTCTAGACACGGCGACCGCGGTGAGCGACACGCTCATATCGGCCTCATTGACTGCTGAAATAGCCTGCCATAATTTGGCACTCAAATTTGTTTGCTGAATTAGCTTTACATATATTTTGTTACTTAGATCAGCTCGTCCAAATATCTTGCCATAGCTTTAGGCATCGACCTAGGTATTTCTTTTCTGCACTTCATAAAAAAGCATATATGTTTTCCCTGTAATATCTAGTAGAAGAACTAATTTGTATGTATAACAGATGGACATGACTTGGATAACTTCTGCTTGAGGATTCTCCTCTGCATATGTCGAGGGGGTTGAAAACTTCAAGAACTTTATCAGAGCTGAGTACGATGGTCTGAAATCAGATGTGCTCTGCCCGTGTAGCAGTTGTATGAATTCAGTTACAAGACCCCAGTCAACTGTGCAAAATCATCTACACTTGTATGGGATGTCGGTCACATATACTAGGTGGGTTCATCATGGTGAAGTTGTGAACGTCAATGTTATTGACTATGTGGAAGCAGCAGATCACCATCTTGATCTGCCTGATGCTCAGGTGGAAGAGGAGGAGGAGGTGGTGATGGCAGAGCTAGGGAGTTTGACCAACATTGAAACAATGCTACGAAATGCTTGTGCATTCCGTGAACTTTCACCTGTAGAAGAAAAACGGTGGGCCCACATGTTGGACCAATGCAATGTTGCTGTCACCCCAGGAAATAAGCTGTCAGTATTCTTAGCTATGGTCACCTTTCTTCAGGTGAAGACATCTGAGCGGATGACCAACAAATCATTCGATGCGATGTTGGCTGCTTTCCGCAAATCTTTCCCCGATGCGTCTGAGCTGCCACACACCTACAGTAAAATGAAGAATTTCCTTCGTGTAGTTGGAATTGGATATGATATGATCCATGTTTGTAAGAATAATTGTGTTCTGTTTCGGAAGGATTATGCCAACTTAAGTGAATGCCCGAAATGCAAATCATCAAGATGGAAAGATGGCGATGCTGCGAAGAGGATTCCTCATAGTGTTCCGAGACATTTTCCAATTACACCAAGATTGCAGAGGTTGTTTCATGATGATGAAACAAGAGAGGATGTACTGTGGCATTCTAGGAACCAGGAGTACATAGATCAGAATGTAGTGAGCCATCCATCTCATGGTAGTGAGTGGAAAAGCTTCAATGATAAAAACAAAGAGTTTGCTGCTGACCCGAGAAACATTAGACTTTTCTTAGCTTCAGATGGCTTTAACCCATTTGGCCACCAGAGCGCCACATATATCATGTGGCCAGTGCCTGTTATCCCTTACAACATGCCTCCAAATGTCTGCACCAAAGAATCAAACTACATGATGGCCTTGCTCATCCCAGGTCCAAAAAGTCCTGGAAAGGATTTTGATTTGTTCATTGAGCCTCTTGTGGAGGAACTTCAACAACTATGGAAGGGTGTTCTCACTCGAGACCTATATAGCAGCCCACCAGCTGATTTCTTTCTGCGTGCTGTTATAATTCGGTGCATCCATGATTATCCGGCTTTGGGCACTATGTCAGGGCAAATGACACATGGTTACAAAGCATGTGTTTGCTGTGACAGGAATCCACTATCATACCACTAGTAGAAAACAGGGCTATGGTCCAGGCCGGCTCAGCCCATTAGTCCCGGTTCAGTCTAGAACCGGGACCAATGTGGGCATTGGTCCCGGTTGGTGAGCCCAGGGGGCCGGCCGGGCCACGTGGGCCATTGGTCCCAGTTCGTCTGGACCTTTTGGTCCCAGTTGGTGGGCCGAACCGGGACCAATGGGCCTCGCTCCTGGCCCACCACCAATGGTCCCGGTTGATGGCTTGAACCGGGACGAAAGGCTTCCCTTTAGTCCCGGTTCATGTCATCAACCGGGACCAATGAGGTGCCTATATATACCCCCTCGCGCAAGAGTAGAGCTCAGTGCTCTGTTTTTTCTGGCCAAGGGGGAGAGGGATTTGTGGTGCTCTAGCTCACCTCCTATGCATATGAGGTGTTCGATGGAATGCCCGAGCCACACTACTTAAGCTTTCTCCTCTCGAAGCTCGACCTCCAAGCTCCATTTTCCTCGAGATTTGTCTAGATTTAGCGGTCCATCACGCCCCGTCCCTGTCTTCACCGCCATCGATCACCCGCGCCGATCTCATCACCGACACCACCGTGGTGAGCCTCTTGTTCTTATCTTCTTTCTGAAAGGAAAAATATTCTTACTTGTATGTTTAGATAGATACTTGTATCATTTTCTTACATTTATTATTGCATCTTATATAGTGCGATGGTTTTGGTATCCGCCCCCGTCGGCCCTCGTCCTGTCTATGATTCGGATTTGGTATGTATATTATCTTTATAACTATTGGTTCATTTATTGTTTATGAAAATTATGCCGACCAACGTGACATAGATTTTATTTATCTAGGATGTATGTGAATCGGAAATGCCAACCGATCCTATTGTCGAGAGGTTAAATTTAGTTGAAGAAGAAAACAATTTGTTGAAGGAAAAAATAAAAAAAATTGAGGAGGAGAAGATGATATTGGAGTTGCATGTTGCGGATGTCGTCGATGATCACAAGATCAAGATGGATGCAATGCGCTTGAAGATTAGAAAGATTAGAAAATATGCCATTCATACCGACGCTTGGTATCATTATGCCATTGGACCAATTGTTACCTTGGTTGCGATTATGATCGCATTTGTTTTCGCATTGAAATGTTTTACATAGTTTCAATGTATGGTTTAATTAATTAGATGCTCTGGAGAGCTATATGTTGTTAGATGAGAACTATGTATGCACTTTGGTTTTAATGTGATGATGAACTTCTATTAATTTGGACACTTAATTATATATAATGCACGCAGGTGAACCGGCAATGGATGTACGGTGACAGACACACCCGTGAGTACATTAAGGGCGTGCATGAGTTTCTCGATGCGGCTGAGGCAAACAAGCAGAATGGTTTTATGTGTTGTCCATGCACTGAATGTGGGAATACGAGGTCTTACTCTAACCGGAAAATCCTTCACTCCCACCTGCTTTACAAGGGTTTCATGCCACACTATAATGTTTGGACGAGGCACGGAGAAATAGGGGTTATGATGGAAGACGGTGAAGAAGAAGAGTACGATGACAACTATGTGCCCCTGAATACGGTGATGCTGCAACGGGGGGAGCTGGTGAAGATCAAGAGGAACCAGACGATGTGCCCAATGATGCTGCCACGGGTGAAGCTGCTGAAGATCAAGAGGAACCAGACGATGTGGCCAATGATGCTGCCACGGGTGAAGCTGCTGAAGATCAAGAGGAACCAGACGATGTGCCCGATGATGATGATCTCCGCCGGGTCATTGTCGATGCAAGGACGCAATGCATTAGTCAAAAGGAGAAGCTGAAGTTCGATCGCATGTTAGAGGATCACAAAAAAGGTTTATACCCCAATTGCGAAGATGGCAACACAAAGCTCGGTACCGTACTGGAATTGCTGCAGTGGAAGGCAGAGAATGCTGTGGCTGACAAAGGATTTGAGAAGCTACTGAAAATATTGAAGAAGAAGCTTCCAAAGGATAACGAATTGCCCGACAGTACATACGCAGCAAAGAAGGTCGTATGCCCTCTAGGATTGGAGGTGGAGAAGATACATGCATGCCCTAATGACTGCATCCTCTACCGCGGTGCATACAAGGATTTGAACATGCCCGGTATGCGGTGCGTTGTGGTATAAGATCAGACGAGATGACCCTGGTGATGTTAACGGTGAGCCCCTCAGGAAGAGGGTTCCTGCGAAGGTGATGTGGTATGCTCCTATAATACCACGGTTGAAACGTCTGTTCAGAAACGAAGAGCATGCCAAGTTGATGCGATGGCACAGTGAGAACCGAAAGAAAGATGGGAAGTTGAGAGCACCCGCTGACGGGTCGCAGTGGAGAAAAATCGAGAGAAAGTACTGGGATGAGTTTGCAAAGGACCCAAGGAATGTATGGTTTACTTTAAGCGCGGATGGCATTAATCCTTTCGGGGAGCAGAGCAGCAATCACAGCACCTGGCCCGTGACTCTATGTATGTATAACCTTCCTCCTTGGATGTGCATGAAGCGGAAGTTCATTATGATGCCAGTTCTCATCCAAGGCCCTAAGAAAACCGGCAACGAAATTGATGTGTACCTAAGGCCATTCATTCAAGAACTTTTACAGCTATGGAATGGAAATGGTGTACGTACGTGGGATGAGCACAGACAGGAGGAATTTAACCTTAAGGCGTTGCTGTTCGTGACCATCAACGATTGGCCCGCTCTCAGTAACCTTTCAGGACAGACAAACAAAGGATACCACGCATGCACGCACTGTTTAGATGACACTGAAAGTATATACCTGGACAAATGCAGGAAGAATGTGTACCTGGGCCATCGTCGATTTCTTCCGACCAACCATCAATGTCGAAAGAAAGGCAAGCATTTCAAAGGCGAGGCAGATCACCGGAAGAAGCCCGCCATGCGCACCGGTGATCACGTGCTTGCTATGGTCAATGATTTACACTACATAATGACGCTGAGGGACACGCACCCATGTGGAAGAAGAAATCTATATTTTTGGACCTACCCTACTGGAAAGATCTAGAGGTCCGCTCCTCAATCGACATGATGCACATGACGAAGAACCTTTGCGTGAACCTGCTAGGCTTCTTGGGCGTGTATGGGAAGAAAAAAGATACACCTGAGGCACGAGAGGACCTGCAACGTTTGCACGAAAAAGACGGCATGCCTCCGAAGCAGTATAAAGGTCCTGCCAGCTACGCTCTTACGAAAGAAGAGAAAGAAATCTTCTTTGAATGCCTGCTCAGTATGAAGGTCACGACTGGCTTCTCGTCGAATATAAAGGGAATAATAAATATGCCAGAGAAAAAGTTTCAGAACCTAAAGTCTCATGACTGCCACGTGATTATGACGCAACTGCTTCCGGTTGCATTGAGGGGGCTTCTACCGGAAAACGTCCGATTAGCCATTGCGAAGCTATGTGCATTCCTCAATGCAATCTCTCAGAAGGTGATCGATCCAGAAATCATACCAAGGCTAAGGAGTGATGTGGCGCATTGTCTTGTCAGTTTCGAGCTGGTGTTCCCACCATCCTTCTTCAATATCATGACGCACGTCCTAGTTCATCTAGTCGACGAGATTGTCATCCTGGGGCCCGTATTTCTACACAATATGTTCCCCTTTCAGAGGTTCATGGGAGTCCTAAAGAAATATGTCTGTAACCGTGCTAGGCCAGAAGGAAGCATCTCCATGGGCCATCAAACAGAGGATGTTATCGGGTTTTGTGTTGACTTCATTCATGGCCTCTTGGAAGAGACTCAATAATATGCAGGGACAGATATTCTTGGTCTCAAGCACACTACACAGTTCTACGGAACTCTACCTTGGTGACCCCGTATGTCGATGAACACAAGAACAGTCTGCGCTCCAAACACCCGGAGCAGTGCGATGACTGGATTACATGTGAACACATCAGGACTTTCAGCAGTTGGTTGGAAACACGTCTCAGAGGTGACAACAGTGTTTGTGATGAGTTGTACTTGTTGTCCAGGGGACCATCTTTGACTGTATTGACTTACAAAGGATACGAGATAAATGGGAATACATTTTACACGATCGCCCAAGATCAAAAGAGAACCGACCAAAACAGCGGTGTCCGCTTTGATGCAGCAACCGAGAGCGGAAAGGACACATATTATGTTTACATAGTGGACATATGGGAACTTGACTATGGACCTGATTTTAAGGTCCCTTTGTTTAAGTGCAAATGGGTCAATCTGTTAGGCGGCGGGGTACAGGAAGAAGGGGAAGAAGAGGGAGAAGAAGAGGAGAGGAAGAAGAGGAAGTCTTCTCCTCTATTCTTTCTTCTCTTCTTTTTTCTTCTTCTTCTTCCTCTTTATTTTATTGGGAACAATGGTTGTCGAGAGGTCGAGGAGCGGTAGAGGAGAAACCCTAAATAGAAAGTATCGTCGGTGTGAGATACATGTACCGTCGGTGTCGGACACTAAACCCACATCCCACAAGTGGCGCGGGCTTCGACACCCATGTCACTTGTGGGACGTGGATGTAGTGTCCAACACCGAAGGCCACATGTATCCCACACCCACGATACATGCTAGCTATTTAGGGTTTCCTCTACCGAAAAGAAGAGGAGAAATAAATAAGAAGAAGAAAAAAGAAGAAAAAGAAGAGGAGAAGAAGAAAGGAATAGTGGAGAAGAAGAGAAAATAGAATATATTCTATTTTCTCTTCTTCTCCAGTATTCCTTTCTTCTTCTCCTCTTCTTTTTCTTCTTTTCTTCTTATTCTTCTTCTTCTTCTTCTTCTTCTTCTTATTAGCCGGAAGTAGAGAGAGGTTTCCTAGTGTCAAAGTATTGAAGAAATCCATGCCTTCATCATTAGCCAGAAGTAACCAGAGCATGTTGGTACGAAGTTCTGCAAAGTTGTTCTGGAATGGAGTCCTGGATAGAATAATCCGCCTTTTGGTACGAATTCAGCAAAGGCCTTCCAAGTAGCAAAGGATCTTGCTGAACTTTGTACCAAAAAGCGAATTATCCTATCTAGGACTCCGATCCAGAACAACTTTGAAGAGCTTCGTACCATCATGCACATGTTACTTTCGCCTAATGATGAAGACATGGTTTTGTTGAATCCCTTGACACTAGGCAACCTCCCGACCCCTCGGCGATCCTATCGAACATGAGAGGAAGAAGAGGATAAAAAAAGAAGAGGAAGAAGAAAAAAAAGAGGAGAAGAAAGAATAGAGGAGATCTTCTACGTTTGGCACTAATATATCCATCTGTCATGGTCGAATAATAATTGCCATGTTGTAAATATTTGTAGAAACTATGGACACCGCCCTAGACGAAGCAACAAAAGAAGCGTTGTTGAGGGACATAATCGCAGAAGGAAGTGATGCCATCTCGTTGTTTCTCAACAAAACCGATGGTCTGGAAGGAGAGGGTGAACAAGCTGGCTACGGTGACCTAATGCCGGTGCAAGAAGAAGAACATGAGGACGGCTCCGGTGACCCAATGCCGGTGCAAGAAGGAGACCGTGATGACGGCTCCGGTGACCGAACCGAGTCCGGCCAGGTATATATATTAGTTAAGCCTATGCTGACTAGCTGATTGATGCATTCATTGTTTTGGTATGTACACATATTAATTAAGTCTTTGTTCTTTTTTCTAGCCCTCCGGATCGAGCACAACTTCGGTAAAGAGACGAGGCCCGAAGAAAAAGTTGAGCTCGGATGAAAAGTTTGAGATCATAGCAATAGCGCCCGCCGGCCAACCTATTGAACCCCTCCGGACAAAGAGCGCATTTGTTACTCAGTACGGGGTTCTGGTTAGGGACAAGATCCCGATAAGCATCCAACAATGGTTTAAGCTGGCTACAGAAGACCCTGAGGTCTCTTATGTCAATGATATGCAGAAAAATGATCTTTGGACCGAGCTGAAGTCAAATTTCACCCTACCGCCTGAGGATAATCCAGAGAACCCAGTTAAAGAGAAATTAATCAAGTCTTTTGCTCTGAAGAGGATGGCAGAACTATTCAAGAGGTGGAAGAAAGAGCTGAATAAGTTTGTCGAAAATAATGAGACACCAGAATTCAAGTGCAGATATGAGAAGATCAGAGATCACTGGCCCGCATTTGTGGCCCACAAGACATCGGAAAAGAGTCAGAAGATGTCGACGACAAACAAGCAAAATGCTGCGAAGAAGAAGCTTCACCATCGCACGGGGTCAGGTGGCTACCTTGTAGCCCGGCCTAAGTGGTCCAAGACTGAGAATGATCTGGTTCATAAAGGGATCGAACCAGAGACAATTAACTGGCCAGACCGTTGCCGGACTTGGTTCTTCGGGGCTGGCGGAACCCTGGACCCTGTAACAGGGAAGTGCATTTGGACGAACGATCAATTGGACATACCAGCCAGTAAGCTTAAGCAGTATATCGAAGCAGCGCAGGAAGGGACGTTCTTTCCAGACAAAGAGAACGACAAGCTCACAATGGCCCTCGGGAATCCTGAGCACCCTGGACGGACACGAGGCACGCTAGGCTCCATTCCGTGGAAGGTTGGGTTTCCGGACGCAGGCGGTTACAAATCCCATGAGAGGAGGAAAAAAGTGCAGCAGACCCAAATGCAGGCGCTGCAAGCAAGGGTAGACGCGATAGAGGAACGAGAAGCAAATCGCAGCAAATGTACTGCCGAAGCCTCCCCCGAAGCTACCCCGCCATCTCAGCGCAGAAGCAGCGTGGCTTCCACCGAGCTGCTTCAGCCGGAGCATGCCTTGACGGCTCCTGCCAGCTATCCCGTGGATGCTATAACGGAGTCTCAAAATTGCCACCTTATGACGCAATGGATGAATTTGAAGGTCAAGGCGGCTGTTGGCTCTGTTTATCCTACTGAACCCGGCGCAACTTTTCACTGCCGGCCGATTCCAGAAGGATATGCTAGGGTGATGGTGGATGAGATAACGGAGGGATTTGAGGACCTCCAGCTTGACCACCCTACCGGTGAAGGGGAGACTCGGCTGGGGTCTGCTCTGAAGACTCCATGCCTATGGCAGAAGGAGCTCATCAACCTTCCGAACTGGACGCCACCGCCTCCTCCTCCTCCTCCGGCGAGTCAGGGCACTCCACCTCCACCGCCTCCTCCTCCGGCGAGTAACGATTAGGGCCCTCGGCCGGCTCCTTCTCCGGCGCGTGGCGGCTCTCCACCTCCTTCTCCGCCTGCGCCGACGCGCCCGAGCAGCCAGCCTCCTCCTTCTCCGCCTCGTCAGCAAGGGCGGAAGAGACTTGCCGCCGCTCCAGCTGCTCCGGTGCGTCGTAGTCCTTCTCCTCCGCCTCTTAATCAAGTAAAGAATACAACCGCTACGTCTGCTCGGTCGGCGTCTAGTAGTACGACCAGAGGCGGGAGGACATACAGATTCGGTCCTTCTCTAAGACTCCAGAGAAGTTACCATACGAGAGGACCCAGGAGGAGAACACCGAGATCGCGTGAGAAGAAATGAAGAAATTCTTTGAAGGGGTGAAAGCAAAGAAACATCCACCTCCGGAGGAGAAGGTAGATCGGGTGAAAGTGAAGCGCACTCTGGCTGCCCTCACAAAACCACCAAAGTCTGATCCGCCGAAAGGAAACTATGACCGCATTATTGGAAAGGAATTTGCCGAAGCGGAGCGGTCGGGAAGTACTGTCAGTGATCAAAGGCTGAAAGAACGACGAGCTGGGAAACAAATTGCCCAGCTCGGCGAACAAGCGAAGCAATCGTGCCCCCCGCTCAAGGTGCCTAGCCACAACGCCGCTAATGATCCGAGGATGGTGCCCGGTTATAGCAATCTTGCAGATTACCTGCCCGACGAAGTACATTATGAACCCATGGACGTGCAGATACAAAGATACGAGTACGGGAAGCCTCTCGTCAAAGATGAAAGATCTCTATCAACGATGATGCGAAGATTGCATGATTGGTACTTGAAAATCTGCAGAGACTCTGGGGGGAGGAGTACTTTGTATGTGAAAGTTAAAAAGGAGCACGACCTCGTTGGAATTGATCTGTTGCCTGTTCCATTTGAGGAGTTCTATCAGTTTTTCAATCAATTGGCCCTCGATAAAACAAAGGTCGCCTGCTACTGTCTGTAAGTAGTACTACTTCTGTCATTAAGTTTCTCTATATAGCTTAGCTCTTTCATTGCATGTATTTATAATCATCCTCACTATATTATGCAGATTGAAGATCGCCGAATTGAAGAAAAGACAAGTCGGTGATATTGGGTTCATTAACACATATCTCATAGATGCAACTGAGGTTAAACTTCATGCCGCAGCTACAGAGGCCAACTTGCTACGATCGTTCGTAATAAATCAAAACAAAGGTATAATACTCTTTCCTTACAACTTCAGGTGTGTGTTACTGTCTTGTGCATATTCGGTTTCCCTTATATATTAGTCAAGGTTATAGTAATGTAATTGATGAGTTATGCATGTGTGTGCAGTTTCCACTATATTCTCCTAGAGATTAAGCTTGAGCAGGGAGTAGTAACCGTTTTAGACTCTAAACGAAAAGATCCCCAGGACTATGCAGACATGACTCAAATACTCCAGAAGTAAGTTAAATCGATCATTATCCACCATATCAGCAACTTTGTTCATTTCCTGATATCAAGTAATTGTTTTCTTTGTCCGGCAGGGTTTGGAGAAAATTCACCAAAATAGTTCTGGGACTGCCGAAGGAGCTGGAATTTAGACACCCGAAAGTAAGTACTATAGTAGCATGTTCCGTGCATCCCCTAGTGATTCAAGTGCTAGTTTCATCAATACCATTTAGCATTCTTGCTTATCAGTTTGATTGACCTCTATTTCTTGTAAAGTGGTTGTGGCAGGAACAAGGGAATGATTTCTGTGGATACTACATCTGCGAGTCCATCCGCCACACGACCTGTGAGCGGGGCAGGTACTCTAACGAACAATATGAAGTACGTAAATAACAACATTCACAATTTTATTTTATTACCATCATTTGTGTTGAGTTTCATTCATTCATATATATATGTATTGACCCCCTTCTTCAAATTAGATGTTTCGGAAGCGGGATGAACTCCTAGCACCAGCTCGCATGCGAGCAATTCAAGAGGAATTGGCAGCATTCTTTCTTGACCACGTGATCCCTGAAGACGGAGAATTCTATGTGGACCCTGAGTCCGTATGATTATATTTGTAAGAGATAATTATTGTATATATGTAGCCAGTAGTGTTAGATAGATATACGAGAACTTGTTGTTCGACCAATCTCTCGGAGAAGGAGAGGTGGTCGATATCACTTCTCTCTGTATGCATATATGTTCATGACGATCTTCTGTTTCCTTCGTTTGCTTACTAGCTAGCCAGCGTGTCTAGTCCTCTCTATACGTATGTATAGTACGTAGCATCGACCAAGCACGGACATAAGAGAGGACACTTCTCTCTATTAATTATAGCTAGCTAACACAATATATGAAACACCTAAATTAACCCCCCAAAACCCCCAACCCCCCCGCCTTTCAAAAAAAAACAAAAACCCCAGCCACAGAAATGCTGACGCGTGGATGCCTATTGGTCCCGGTTGGTGCCACCAACCGGGACCAAAGGGTCTCCTGACTGGGCTCTGCGCACTGCCCACATGGAGGGCCTTTAGTCCCAGTTCTAGATTGAACCGGGACTAAAGGGGGGAGGTATTAGTACCGACACTTTAGTCCCGGTTCCGGAACCGGGACTAAAGGCCCTTACGAACCAGGACTATAGGCCCTTTTTCTACCAGTGTACGCAATACTTAGCAAGATCTGTTACATTGGACACCGGCGTCTCCTTGCCAAGGACTAGCCGCATCCTAGAAAATACCGAAGAGATGTGTTCAATGCAAAGCATGAAAACCGTGATGCGCCAAAGAGGCTCACCGCTGATGAGTTGCAAGTGGAATTAGAGAAGGTCAGGCATATTACACCAGGAAACCATCCTGGTAATGGTAGCAGGAAAAGGAAGCGTGGCAGGGTAGAAGAGAGATTATTGTTTACCCGCAGGTCCACTTTGTGGGACTTGGAGTATTGGAAAGATTTGGATCTGCAGCATAATTAATCTTGATGTGATGCACATTGAGAAAAATATATGTGACAACATTATCGACACACTTCTTAATATTTAAGGCAAGACGAAAGATGCCTTAAAATCAATGATTGATTTGACAGACCTGGGTATCTGAAAGGATTTGCAGGTGCAAGATGAAGGTAAAACACGGGATATGGCACCAACTGTGTATGTCTTGGACAAGGTAAAAAGAAAAGAATTCTACGAGGTCCTGTCACGTGTGAGATTCCCACATGGATTAGCTTCCAACCCTGAAAGGAGAGTCAGTGCAGATGGAAACAAGGTACAAGGGTTGAAATCTCATGACTGCCACGTCCTACTTCAAATGGTTTTACTTGTTATCCTTAGAGGATTGGACCGCCCTGACTTATACAGAGCAGTTGCAGAGTTGGGACAATTCTTCAGGGAACTCTGCAGTAGGAATATCAGGATAGATGCTTTGAAGCGTCTTAGAGACAAGATACCAACTATCCTATGCGACCTTGAGAAGATATATCCTCCAGCCTTCTTTGATGTGATGGCTGGATGTACCCTATTGAAAGGTGGCTAGGCACTTTCAAGGGCTATGTTAGGAACAGAGCTAGACCTGAGGGTTCCATTGCAGAGGCCTACATTGCTACAGAAGCATTGACATTCTGCTCAAAATACATTGAAACAGCTGATTAGCTTAGCAAAAAGGTGGGTGAAGACAATCCCAGGCTCAATGTTTTTGATTATTCTGTTCGAGTTACAGGGAAGAGTCAATAGAGGACAAACCTAAAGATTTGGACAAAATGGTTTGGTATGTGCTGAATAACTGTCCTGAGATACTACCTTATATCAAGTAAGTGCAGTACTGCAGCTTTTACATCGTAATCTACTAAACTTGCAACACATTCTTATATATTTAGATGTTTGACGCGATCACTATGTTGTGCAGCATCTACAAAGAGGAGTTACTGCCACAAAATCCAAGAAACATTGATAAACTAGTTATGGCAGGATTTGCGAAATGTTTCAAGAACCATGTAAGCTTTTGAAGTGCATTGTCAGTTTTTTAATATATTGAGTACATAAGATGATCAACTTGTCTATTTTCTAACCATAGGTTAAGAAGATGCGGGAGGATGAGCAGGCAGTTGATGATGCCCTTTACTCACTAGCAATGGGTCCTGATACTCGGGTAAGACATTATGAATCTTGCGTTGTTGGAGATGTGCGCTACAACACCCTTGGACGAGACGAAGGCAGGAAGACACAAAACAGTGCCATCATGAGCATGGATACGTATGACAAAGAGATAATTGAAATATATGCTAACATAACAGACATTGTTCGGTTGCAGTATATCTCCAGTTTCGAGGATCATCGGTGTGTGTGGTTCTATTGTGCTGTCATTGGTATAACCTGTTTTCCAGGATCGCAAAACCCAGAGCCTTTTATTTTGGCAAATCAAGCAACACGGATATTTTTCCTGGAAGACACATTTTCACGTAGCGATGACTGGAGATTATTACAAAGGTTTGAGTAGATGTTCCTGATATCTTTGAGAACCATCACGTCAATGACGCCGGTGAAAAGATTGCCTGTCGTGCTATGGACATACAAGAGTTGATCAAGAAGAAGCCAACGTTCGAGGACGTTGAGGACGAAGAAGAATATGACACCATGGGGAATTACGATTTAGACTGATACACATGGCGAAGATGTTGACGCTGCTGCTGCGGATGATGATTACATTGCTTTTGTCTTATTTGCCTGTCAGAAGACGTTTTTTTATCTACTATGTGAAATTGCTTTTGCTATGACAACTGAAACCTGATGAACATGTTGTTTATTATTTTGCTGTGAGAACATCACTTGTTATGTATGCTGATTTGTGTTTGGTGATTGTATGACAACTAAAACATGATGACATTGTTGTTTAGTTGTACTCATATTTGGCTGTGAAACCTGAATTTGATGATATAGTTTGTTGTTGGACTGCAATTTGCTCGACATCTTCGAATGAGAACAAAGCTGACCCAACAAGGCCTCTGCTATTTATTTATTTATATGAGCAAAAGGGGATACCCCCTGATTTCTATTAATAGAAATCATCAGATGTTCACAACACTACGCCCAGCCTGCTACACAGGTTTCATTCATTACTCGTTTCAGCAAAGTGCTCATGTCGTAGCCACTGAATACATCACGAGTGCTACATACACTACAAATAAAGAGACAATCATCCTATAGAGCACATCGATTTTGCCCATTATCTTCACAAGCTCTTTCATCTCCTCATTTCTATCAAGGTCGTTCAGCAGCTGTTGCTTGGCCATGATCAGAGGAACTGCATCTTTAACCTTCTTCTCTTCATCTTCCTCTTCTGTCGTTCCTTCAGTTACTTGTCCAACACCCCAACCTGCTGGTATTGGGATTCCTCGTCTAACCAAATAATCAGCGTAGTTGCATTCCCCCACATCAGCAACTTCCTAGAAATACAAATCACATGAATCTTCCCTTTTCTGCACGAATCAAATTGGAAGATCATCAACCAAACTATTAAAAAAACAGCAACTGAAAGCAGTAGAACAACACTTAAACATATTATTACCCCATGATTCGGGCATCTGTAGAAGACTCGGCCAGGGTTGCGGATTGTGCTTGAGACGCGACGGATGACTCTGCGTGATTTGCAACAGCGGCACCACACCAACGGCAGCGGGTTCCGATGAGCAATCGTCTGTGGTGCGCGTGGCGGGGGGTGTGATGAGACCCACAGACAATGGTATGGGTGGCGACTTGGCGCATATCTGGTTGTTGCCTGTTGAAGAGCAGGTGGACGAGCAGCCAGCGGACATGGTTGCTGCAGCCAGAGCTTCTGATGCTATGGAGAGTAAGTAGAGAAGAGGAGAAGCGAACGTTGGATATGTCAGTTTCATTACTTGCAGAGTAGCATAACACCATATATAGCCATTGTCTAGGTTTAAATTCGAACCAGCTACAGGAGCACGTCTTTCTTTTTTCTAAAACTCGGCTACGTCTCTTTACTGGTACACTAGATTGTTCTGTACGCCTTCCCAAGTCATTGATTTTCTTTCCCTTTTTTTTGTGAGGAAGGAAGAAGGACAAAATTGAGAGTTCCTGGGACTCGAACCCAAGACCTCTCGGTTGAAAACCAAGGGTGCTAGTCACTTATGTGGCGAACGTTCCCTGTGAGGAGGATGGCAGATGAACGCATTTTCCTCGCAGTTTTCTTCCTATATATAAAAAAGTATGGTACTTGGTGTCCGCTTAGTCAACAAACGATTGTGCCAACCTTGACCGTTGGATTGACATTCAACGTCTGTCGCATTTCTTCAGTCGCTTCTTCCTTGAGCCGCCAAAGCCAAACCAGTGCCAGCGGGACCGCCTGCTCCCGCCTCCCACGGCTGGCTGTGATCTTCCCCGTTCCGTCCTCTTGTTCGTTCCTGTCTGAGGCCTCACCATCGTCCTCCACCTTGGTTCGCTCGCTGCGGCGCCGCCCTCTGGTATTGTCAACATGGTCAACAACTGAGAGGAATAAGGAGATGACTGTACATGGTGAGGATGACAGTAGGGACCCAGCAGCGTGCGCAGTAATTTTGTTTTTTCGGGACGGAGAAGGGTATCAACTGGGTTGTGCGAGACCCGTGGCCCGTCTAGCCCAGGCTTTTATTTCATATGTTTAGCACATGACCAGCCCAGTTTGTTTTTTTTCCTTTCTGAAAATGGCTAGCCAGCTATTTTGTTTTTTGCAGAATAACCAACATAGGCCTACTTGCTTTTCTACGCCCTGCTGGGCCAGAAATCTTTCAAGACGAGGAGGGATGTATTTTGCCCAGGAAATGGGCTATAAGTAATAAGAAATGGGCTATAAGTAATAATAAATGGGCTGTAAAATGAAAAAATATAGCAAACAGGCAATTAGTTCCAAAATATTGTTTTCTTTCGGATTTTGATATTTTAAATTTCATTGTTTTTGTGCGGGTAAAATTTCATTGAATTTAAATTAAGGTATATTGAGATTTAAAATTAATTTGAATCTGGCTAGAAATTTTGGGTTGTATGCTGCTTGGGACAGATTTGGAGGCTGACTTGTGGGTCTACTAGGTTGACGTGTACTTTGGCTTTGTCAACTTAGTCCACAAACGATTCTAGCAGTAGTGACCGTTGGATGTTAATCCAACGGCCGTGCTGCTTCTTCAATATCGGATCTTCTTGCTCCAGCCGCCCAAACCAGCTCTGGTGGGACTGCCTGCTCCCGCCTCCCGTGGCCGGCTGTGCTGCCGCACAGGCTGCACCGCCCCACCCTACTTCATTACTGGCCAGGCCATTCCTCTACTCACCCACACCTCCTGTTATTTTCCGGCGACGGCAGCTGGACCAGTAAACCCTCGTACTCCCCACCACGTGGGCAACCATTGCCGAGTCTTCCTCGGCTCCGTGTCGTTCCCTTCCTAGGCCTCGCTGTCGTCCACCGCCATGGTGCTCTCGGCGCGGCCTGGTCAACATGGTCAACGAACGACATCCATCGGCCATGGACGGTACGCGCAAAATAATGATTCCTGCACCTGACTGTTGGGACCCACCGAAAGGGCCTCTGTATTTCGCGAAAAAATGTTCCCCCCGCTGACATGTCGGACCCACCAGCTATATCTTCGCATGCAAGGAAGTGCCTCCTTATTACGCACAAAAAAATGAATACCCCCTTGCTAGCTGGGACCCACCATAGTGTGAGGATGACTTGTGGGCCAACTAAGTTGACGAGGACGGAGGGCTTTGTCAACTTAATCAATCTGAACGATTCTAGCTCCAGTGACCGTATGATGTCCATCCAACGGCCGTAGTGCTTCTTTAACCTCTGGTCTCCTTGCTCCAGCCGCCCAAAGCAGCGCTGGTCGTGCCGCATGCTCCTGCCTCCCGTGGCCGGCTGTGCTGCCGCGGAGGCCTCACCGCCCCCTACTATTCCCACCACTGGCCAGGCCCTGCGGCGATGGCAGCCTCACACCGCAGCTGAACCAGTGAACTCTCGTACTCCTCTCCGGCTTCCACTACCGCGTCTTCCCCGGCTCCGCGTCATCCCCTTCCAAGGCCTCTCCGTCGTCCACCGCCATGGTGCTCTCGGGCGCGGCCTGGTCAACGTGGTCAAGGAACAACTTCCATCGGACGTGGACTGTACGTGGAGAGGCTGAGAGCTAGGTACACGGTCGCAGCAAGGAAGTGCCTCCTTATTACGCGGAAAATAATGATTCCTCCACCTGACAGCTGGGACCCATCGGATGGGCCACTGTATTTCACGGAAAAAACGTTTCCCCCGGACTGTGGGGACCCACCAGCTTCATCTTCGCACGCAAGGAAGTGCGTCCGGGCAAAAAAAAACGATTCGCCCCCCTGACTGCTGGGACCCACCAGCTACACCTTCGCACGCAAGGAAGTGCATCCGGGAAAAAAATGATTCGCCCCCTAACTGCTGGGACCCACCGGCTATATCTTCGCACGCAAGGAAGTGCGTCCGGGCAAAAAAAAACGATTCGCCCCTTGACTACTGGGACCAACCAGCTACATCTTTGCAGGCAAGGAAGTGTCTGATAGTCCGGACCCACCTGGTCGAAGCGTACGTAGCGTTGTCATTCTGGTCGCTAACGTGTACGTACATACTGGTCGATGTAGAGGCGCGCACGTGTCGTAGTAGAGGCGCGCACGTAGCATGTACACGTACGTAAGGCGGCCAGTGTGCAAGAAAGAAAATACGGCCACGTATGTGTACATACGGGCGGGGTCTCGAACGCCTACTCGTGCATACGTATGGCCAGGGCTCGTGTACATGGCTGGGTCGGAACGGAGGAACAACATCGTCGTTGTGTTCATGGGGAGGCAACAGAATGCATCGTGTTCATGGGGAGGCAACGGAATGCGTCGTGTTCATGGGGAGGCAACAGAATGCGTCGTGTTCATCGGGAGGGAACAGAACGCATGGGAACCAACCGGCTGGGTCGGAATGGAATGCGTGGTCGTGTTCATCGGGAGGGCTTGGACGGAACAGGCGATGGAAACGAGGCATGGCGTACCGCAGAACAGAGGAAACGAACCTCCTACATTTGAAACGCGGTCCTATTGATCGAGAGGGGTGTGGCATACCGCAAAACGGAGGAAACAGACCTCCTATGGTCAAAACGGGGGTCCGGTTGATCGGGAGGGGTGTGGCGTAACGTAAAACGGACAAAATGGACCTCCTACGGTCGAAACGGGGGTCCTGTTGATCGGGAATGGTGTGGCATACCACAAAGCGGACGAAACGGACCTCCTACGGTCGAAACGGGGGTCATGTTCATCGAGAGGGGTGTGGCGTACCGCAAACGAGACTCCAAAGGATACTGTTCATCTCCACCGTCGACCTCCTCCAGCCTCCACGGGCTCCTGTTCATCCGGCCTCCACCGCGCGCTACTCCATCAGCTACTGTTCAACCACCCCTCCATGGGCACCCCTCAACCGTCTACTGTTCATCCAGCCCTCCGCACCATGGGGTCCTGTTCAACCACCCCTTGTCACGCCCTCGATGCGGCTATATCTCCTACGTGTCGAAGCACGACTTAGAGGCATAACCGCATTGAAAGCAATGTCGCAAGTGAGGTAATCTTCACAACAACCCATGTAAATAGATAATAGGGGAAAAAGGTACATAGTTGGCTTACACTCGCCACGTCACAGAAATACATAAACAACATTACAATCATCCAATAGACTCATGGTCTGACTACGGTACCAAAATAAAAGATCAACCCCAACATGCGACATGGTCCCGATCGCCCCAACTGGGCACCACTACTGATCATCAGGGAAAGACACATAGTAACGGCGCGAGTCTTCGTCGAACTCCCACTTGAGCTCAAGCGCATCATCTGGAACGGAGTCATCGGTCCCTGCATCTGGTTTGGAAGTAATCTGTGGGGACTCAGCAATCTCGCACCCTCGCGATCAAGAATATTTAAGCTTATAGGTAAGGCAAGGTAATAAGTGGAGCTGCAGCAAGCGACTAGCATATTTGGTGGCTAACCTGTTCGCAAAACAGAGCGAGAAGAGAAGGCAAAGCACGAACGAAGAACTATACAACAACCTACGGCAAACATTACTCCACCACCGTGTTCACTTCCCGGACTCCGCCGAGAAGAGACCATCACGGTTACACACGCAGTTGATTTATTTTAATTAAGTTAAGGTTCATGTTATCTACAACCGGACATTAACAAATTCCCATCTGCCCATAACCGCGGGCACGGCTTTCGAAAGTTCAAATCCCTGCAGGGGAGTCCCAACTTAGCCCATCAAAAGCTCTCACGGTCAACGAGGGATAAACCTTCTCCCGAGACATTCCGATCAGCCTCGGTATCCCGGTTCTACAAGACAACTTCGACAATGGAAAAGCAAATCCAGCAACACCGCCCGAATGTGCCAACAAATCCCGATTGGAGCTGCACATATCTCGTTCTTAGGGCACACTCGGATAAGCAATCCATACAACTAAAACCAGCCCTTGAGTTTCCCGAGGTGGCGCTGCAAGGGGCTCTAGTTTGGACCAACACTCAGAGGAGCACTGGCCTGGGGGGGTTTAAATAAAGATGACCCTCGGGCTCCGGAAACCCAAGGGAAAAAGAGGCTAGGTGGCAAATGGTAAAACCAAGGTTGGGCATTGCTGGAGGAGTTTTATTCAATGCGAACTGTCAAGGGGTTCCCATTATCACCCAACCGCATAAGGAACGCAAAATCCGGGAACGTAACACCGATATGACGGAAACTAGGGCGGCAAGAGTGGAAAAAAACACTAGGCAAAAGGCCGAGCCTTCCACCCTTTGCCAAGTATATAGATGCATTAAGATAACAAGATAATATAGTGATATCCCAACAATAAACAATGTTCCAACAAGGAACGATCTCCAAACTTCACCTGCAACTAGCAACGCTATAAGAGGGGCTGAGCAAAGCGGTAACATAGCCAATCAACGGTTTGCTAGGACATGGTGGGTTAGAGGTTTGACATGGCAATTTGGGAGGCATGATAAGCAAGTGGTAGCACTACTAGAAAAACCCCTACTAATGGCGCACCTAGTATGGCTATTAATGGTGCATCTGTGGTGCGCCATTAATAGCACGCCATTAGTAATTTTTACTAATGGCGCACCACCTGGTGCGCCATTAGTATCTGGTATACTAATGGCACACCACGGGTGCGCCATTAGTATAGGCCAGGGTGCGCCATTAGTATGCCTCCCAGGGGCCATGTATACCCAGGTGCTTTGGGATACTAATGGTGCACCACCTCTCGATGCGCCATTAGTAACCGCGGCATACTAATGGTGCACTGCCCAGTGATGCGCCATTAGTATGCACTGTCATACTAATGGCGCACTGTCATGTGATGCGCCATTAGTATGAATATTAGGTTTTTTTATTTTTTTATTTTCTGTTTTTTGCACAGGTTACAAAATGTATAATTTGACAAAATATAGACAGCACACATCAACAACAGATTCATCAAATACAATAGAAGATTAGTCTTTGAATACAATTCATCATATTAGTCTCCGAATACAATTCATCGTATTAGTCTCCGAATTGAAAAGACCGAACAAAGATAGAACATTATATTACAAGTCTCGAGACCGCGAGTAGCGAGTCTGTCTTCACATTACAAGTCGATATCGATCATCTAAACTACCATCACATAGAAGAGAGCTGCGGTCATCACGATGAGCATCATCACAATGAAACTCGTCTTCATCCGGTTCCTCCAACGCTCCCTCCCCTCTCCTGCTAGATAGCGGGCGTATCTAGATTCGGCCTCGGCCCTAGTGGTGTACCCTTTGTAACTGTTACCGCTGAATCGGTGAACCTGTCTCCGACACTCCTCCCAGTCATCGTAGACTCCGGGAACCTTACCCTTGTACACGACATACGTCGGCATCGCTATGCACTAGCCAAACGAAACGTTAGTACCAATTCACAGACAATACATAAGCAATATATAAGTATGCAACAGAACGATCGGAAGAGAAAAGCAAGACATTAATAGCATCGATTACATCTAAGTTGAACGACTCTCGAAACCAAAGAGACATACTACAAGTTCATTAAAGTTTAATTACAACATGAGCCAATCGATGTTTCAGAACTAGACAACTCGACTCAAGGGACCGGAGCGTGGATGAAGCCGCCGTCTATCGTGGGAGTCATGAAAGAACGGGCGTTGTCATCCTGCATTTGTAGCATTGTGTCGATGTCACTGTTGGACGGTTGATTTCTGAGGTAGAACTGCCCCGAGGTACGAAGGACATCTTGATGGATGATTTCCGCAAACTCCAACTGGATGCGAAAGAATTCTTGTCGGAGGTCCGCATCCTGTATTGCCGACACGCTCGCGGCCCAATCTTTGAGTTTACTCGGTAGCAGAAGTTGATGATGGTCCCGTACGATCGCCCGCATGTGATGGATGGCGTAGTAGGCACCCTTCTGACCGCCAAGCGACTGTTTGACGCAGCAGAACGTCATATTGTGAGAGAACACGTGCTTGTCGTACTTACGAATAGGCCTGGTGAAGGTGCCTCCAGATTGGGCGTAGCCGGGGAGAACATCATCAAGAACCTTCTTGACATTTGTGCAGTCTACGTTCGACTGACGGTCCGGGTCGAAATACATGGCCATGGAATGTTTGGGGCTTAGGAGGATGAGCGTGCAACGTGTGTCACTGCAGAAAACACGAAATGTTAAAAGAAAAACGATCGAAATGTAAGAATTCATATGTTACGGGCCAGTTGAGGGGAGGACTTACTCGGGAAAGTAAGGCACGAGGAAGTTATCCTTATCTTGGTTTGCCAGAATGACGCCTTCGAGGTAAGAACTCGCGACTTGCCGGTCCCCAGCGCTGCCCAAGATCTTGGCACGCATGTACAAGGGGTCGACTATCACGATGTCCGGGGTCTTGTCGCGAATGATCCGCATCTCCATACTCAGCGAAAATAGCCGAACGAAGGTGTAGTGCAGCGGATGAAGGTTCAACATAGCGTGGATGTCATCAAAACGCAGGACGATCGTACGCCCGATGGAGTTATCCACAAATCCCTTGCCCTTTGGCACCTTGGCCGCGAAAACCGGGTATGCCACATCCTTCTCTCTGAGACGCCACTTCTCCAAAGCAAGAACACTGTCATGCAGACTCCGCATAGCACCGGTTGCAGCATTGAGCATATTTGTCGGTAGCATCGCCCTACCCGCCACATGCACCCTCCTCGAGATATCCTGCGGTGAAGGTGGCCCGTCCTGAGCACGGATCGTACTCGGTGCCGGCTGGCTCGCACCCTTCTTAGTCTTTCTTTTGCGTGCCTTCTTCTTCTCCTGTAATGGGACCGAGTTCTGCTCACAGACCGCCTTCTTGAGTGTGTTGGGGCTGATAATATTTCGCACCTCGCCTATCTGAGGCTCGGTGAAGTCGGCAGCTGGAGGCGTCTCCTGAGAGCTGAACGCCAGACGGCGCCTGTTGCAACTTGGCTTCTCCGCGGTACGAGCTAGATCGCACACGTCTTTTGTTGGGTTTGGTTCTTGAGAAGGAGGCCCCATGAAGTCGCCATCGTACCCATGCTCGGCAAAGTATTGATCGACATTGCCAAATGTATCATCATCGTCGTCGTCGTCATTCTGATCCTGTGCCATATGCATGTTTGGATCCAGTGGCATAGGGATGTCCGGCACCGCTACGGCGGTCTTGCCATGGGGCCGACTTGGCGCCGGCACGACTGGCGGTGTTGTCTTTGGGGTGTTGTCCCCCGCCCACAAACGAATCTGGCTCTTCGGCCAAAGCAGGGGCTAGCTCAGGCAGGCGCTGAGGGTCATCACATCTTCATCGTCGGCCCCGACGGGTCAAATCGGAGGTAACAAGTCGTCACAGCTTGGCAGCACCCGAACCAGTTGAACCCTAAACAAGTTGGGTGGCATCTAGGTACCGTGGAACAAGGGGTTGCCCGGTTGAACGATTTTTCCCTTGGCGACATCGACCAAATCGTTGTTCACGAAGTGGAGGAGAGTGCACGGAACGTCGGCGGAGCCCTGCGAAAACATGTAGGGCGTCAGGGATGCCCAGTCAAAAGCAAGGAGATGAAGTCCTCGGCCGAGAGAGGCTTAATTAGTTACCGTGATGATGGCGTCGAGCTCGGCTAATGTCGAGGCACCGCCAACGGCGGGCGTGCAGTTGACGGAGGGGCCGCTTGCTGAAGAGGTGCCGGCTGGCGTACACCCGGGTGCATTAAGCTCCCGTGCCGGCGTCGGAGACACCAATGCGGCCTCCGCCGGAGGCACCAATGGCCCCGCCATCGCATTATGCGAGTTGCTGGCCGTGAAGCTAGGAATCGGGGGCGGCCCCTGTTGGCCGCCCGCAATCCACGCACTCAACCCCGAGATCAAGGTAGGCACAAGGGCTGTGATCGTCGCTCCGAGTCGTTGTTCCACTTGCTCTTGGACAATCTCCGGAATCCGCGCCACCTGTGCCTTGAGTTCTTGAACCTCTCGCGCCTGGCTTTCCGAGCTGCTCTTTTTCTCCTTCCGCACACCAGCGGTATAGTATGACCCCCATTTTGTCGACAAGCCTTTGCCGGCCACACGACCAGCTGACGTCGGCTTACTGAGCTTATCCTTGTTCTTCATTACATTCAACCCCCTATTTAGAGTGGTGTCCCAAGGGTTGCTCTTAGTCGACCCCGCGCTACTGCTTTCAGTCGCCTGCGGAAGGAATGTGAACCATTTAGAAATTTGGCTTCATTAATTAGAATGCAACCATATGGAGCTAATTACGCGGGGGTGTATTCCTTACCAGAACAAGCTCAAGCTGCCTGGTCTTCGGATCCGTGGTAAGCTCCTTTGTTTTCGGGTCCTTCTTGTACCGGGCCCTGACAAAGTTCCTGGTCTGCTTGTCACCGTATGTATCGAAGAGGGGCGGTAGGCCTTGCTCGGCACGGTCCGCCTCCTCCTTGTCCCATATAGGCTCCGACACTCTGTAACCGCCGGGACCGAGTGTGTGTTCCCCTATGTTCAGCTCCCGCATTTGTTTCCCCCACTCACTTGATTGGGAGCTTGCGGTGCTCGAGCAATTGATCTTGAAGTCGTTATAGTCATCTTCGGTAATCGAAGGATTTTTCTCCTTGATCTTCTGATAACTCTCACCTTTCTCGATCATTCTCTTCACATTGCTTTTCCAAGTAGACAGGGCCTTGCTCATCTTCGTGAGGGCAGCATTGTTCGCTTTATTCCCTTTGAGGCTTGTGTTTTCAAATTCAGCGGGGAACTTGTATCGTTCGTGCAGCTTCGTGAAGAGGAGGTTGCGCAAATTCCCTCGGTCAGGATGCCTCAGGTTCTCGGTGTTGATCGAGACGGTGCTCCGGACAATGCACCCGAGCTAAAGCGAGTACCCCTTGACTATTCGTTCGGGCGCCGTTGGACTCCCGTTGGAGTCCACTTCAGTAACTTCCTCCTTGAGGGTGCGGAGCACAATCGGGCGCCGGTCCTTCCGTTGCCTCTTCGGTTGGCTGCCATCTGTGCGTGCGCCGCCATCATCAGTGGTGGCATCCTCGGTGGCACCATCAGTAGTGGCATCAGTGTGGTCATCCTCGGCGGCACCATCCGTGGTCTCAGGATCTGTGGGGAAGGCGGCGGCCTCATACAAGTGAGGTTGTTCCTCCATCTCTTGGGACAGCTCCCAGAATGCCTTGCCGCCCGAACCCCCGGCCTCATCGTTGTGGGCCATGTTTCTCTCTAAATAGAAACAAAGTTTGGTCAAAAAGTTGGTTATTGTCAAGGAACAAGATCATGGTCTCATCATTTAGGGTTTGTCGACACCGAGGCATCCTAAAATCTAAGCTTTTATCATTGAGGGTTTTTCGACGCCAAGGCACCCTAAAAGCCTAACCTTTCATCATTTCCGTTTTTATCGACACCGAGGCACCCTAAAAGCCATGCATTAGTCACAAGTACGCCGGGGCACTTGATCCTACTTAATTAACTACTAAGATACCCCGGCCCATGCATTAGTCAGAAGTACCCCATATGTCCTATTTTTAGCAAAGTCATGCTAAAATTCACGGAAAATTTCAGCATGACCTTTGCTGAAAATAGGACATATGGAGTACCCGAATTTGCCGGAACGGAAGTTAATCGACATTCCGGCAAAGTCAAGGGCCTCTCGGGGTACCTGCAATATCATCACGACACGATGGTCGGAGACAAAACCCAGCAAACTAGCACCACAATGTGCCTCTACTTTCATATGGATGAAAAGGCCACAATGTGCCTCTACTAGCACCACAATCTTAGTTGCAGGTAATCTGTGTGTGTGTGCTGTTCCTTGCGTGTTTGTGGATAGCTGCTGAATATCGACACACAAAGCTACTTGTTTTCCTCAGAGAAAAAAAGCTAGTACTTATTTCCCTTATCAAATAAACAGTCAAAAGGAAATTTTATTGGTTTGATAAAACAAATCTGAGTGTGTGTGGATGTTAACAGTCAGCTGGTTTGAGTGTGTGTGGATGTTAACATGTCATTATGCACAGTGAACTGCCACATTCACATATTTTGCACTGCCAGTCTGATAATAATATATATAGAACCAAACTAATTTTAGAAAAAGTGACAAAGAAATACTGCATATTGGGAATCAGCTAGCCAAAAGATAGATTTGATGATGATGATGTTTTGTAAAGCCAGAAAGCCACATGCCATTGTAATGACAAGGAAACTATGCAAAACTAACCAGGCTTAGTGGGATTATTTCTCCTCTTTTTATAATCTTTCATAGCATCACAAAAAACCCCTTGAGTTAGAAGATGGTATCCTCCATTTTATACATCTTTGCGACCGCACGGAGCTAATTTTCTCCATGCATGAAACATGACATATGAACATCAGTATGCATTGATTTATGAAAGAGACAGCCTAGCATGGGCAGCAAGAGCCACTCAGGCTAGCCAAGGAGACTGCCCATGAAACCACACCCCAAGGTAGAAGCCATCATTCATTACAAATTTGAATATATGATATTCCAGAAAATAATCTGTCTACAAAATGAGATACATTCCGTTTGAACTACCAAGTTACACAAAGAAAATGCACCTAAGCACCAAGAGGAACTGTTACAACTCCATAAGGTATATCCAAGTCACTGCTACTCATATTCAGAAAACCTAACTCCAATATAACCAGAAAGATTGTAAAACATTATATCTCCCTGCTGACACGAACTGAAAGCGTAACAAAAATACCTATTATTCTAGGCAGCTGCCTTGCTAGTGATTCGGTGTCGTCGCAACTGGATCCCTCCCACTCGACCTGCGATCTTCTACAAGGAAAAAGTAGCAGCTCAGTCAACCACCATATAATTATACAAGGAAAAAATGCTACTTGGCACAAGTGTAAACGAGAAGCTTGAGGTAGCAGCAGATTGAAGTGATAAAGTGCAAAGGAGAAGCTTGAGCTAGTAAACAATTTTTGAATGTTATAAAGTGGGGAAAGTAAAATAAAATTCATGACTAGTCATGGCACTAGAAAAGAGATGAGATTTCACAAAACCAGAGCCAAGCATAGTCCAGAATGTCAAATTTTCAGTTAGTTAATTATTACTCTATGGCATTGCCATACTTAGCCAAGAGTCCCCATTTCTTATATTCTGTGAGATGCAGTCATCTTTTACTCCAGTTCTTATAGTATTTTGGAGTACATTTCCTGTTATGCTGCTTGCAAGGTTAGCATAGGTTCAGAAATGGGGACTAAAAAATAGTGATTTAATTCTCCAATTCAATTTTCATTTTCAAGTTTAAATTTGAATATCAACAGTAGTGATTTTACACCAAGTTCAACAGTGATTTTACCTCCATTTCAACAGTAATTTCAGCAGCAGAGTCACTAGTTTCAGTTAACTGGAGTACTACAGCAATGGAGTACCTAATCTTATCCAGTGAAAGTCTCCAAATGGAGTACTACAGCTCCTGCACCTGCTTCTATTATGTTTGTCTTGATAAGGAAGATTATGTTTCCATGTATAGTTCTAAAGGACTACCAGAACACAAAGGCACCTGCTTCCATGTATAGTTCTAATGTGCATTTTATTTTCTACTTGTAGCCTTGGAATCTTAATTTAAATAAATATAAATGGGGGTGTGGGGCTTTGCCCTACTGCGCAACTCAAAACAAATGAACTGAATCGCATGAACATAAGGCATAAGATAAATTTATCCCCATGGAAATAGAAAACATTTTGAAAAAATCACCAATTGCACAGACCATTACAGTTGCATCAACATCACAAGTAAACAACAATTTGTTTTCGTATTTTGAGCTTTGGACAGAGTTCTAATACATGAATAAAAAGTGGTATATTATAGTATTTCACAAAGTTTCTGGAACTTGTTGAGAAGAAATCATGCACACAGAGTGACATATATTAACACTAAAAATGACTAAATATATACTAATCAGCCAGCTTAACTGCCAGGATTTTCCCCAATTTTTTTGACAGAGCAGACACGAACACTAAAACATGTTCAAACTGCATAATGGAAATCACATATTTTTTGACAAAGAATTCTGCATCTAATCAACTACTCTAGGTATGTACGTACATGGCAGACAAAAACACCTAGCAATAGCAACAAGAGAACATAGTTTCGTCCCTTAGGAAAAAAACACGCCAGAGCACGAGAGATGGAGAGAGCAGAGAGAGAGAGGGGGGGATCATACCTTGACGAGCTCCCCTGATGGCGTGGGTAGTAGGGTCGGGGCAGCGTCCCGAGAAGAACTAGGCACACGCGGTCCGAGGTGCGTGCAGCCTGCGCGCGAGAGGAACCAGCATCATCAGGGAACCTTGACGGCGGCACAATCGAATCGAACAAAGGGGGAGGGGGAGGAGAAGAGGACCTTGCGAGACCTTCAATGGCGGGGTCGCGGGAGAGAAGAAGCACGCGAGCAGCAGCGTGGTCAATGGGAGAAGCTCGAGCAGAGGTGGCGGCGGATCTGGCCGGCGTCGAGGGCGGCAGGGCGGCGGTGTCGGGAGAGGAGAGGGGAAGGGGATCGAGGGCGAGGGCGAGGGCGAGGGAGAGAGAGGGGATCAAGGGCGAGGGCTCGGGCAAGGGAGAGAGAGGGGATCGAGGGCGAGGGCTCGGGCGAGGGAGAGAGAGGGGATCAGAAGTAGGGGGGCACAATACTAATGGCGCACCACCCCTCGGTGCTCCATAAGTATATACATGCTAATTGCGCACCTCGACCTGGTGCGCCATTAGTATTTTTTTTATTTCCGCTCGAGCCAACAGGTTATCTCCCAGCTGACCTTATCCACATCAACTCCCCTCTACTAGCTCGACTGGTCAGGTGCCCGTTCTCACACCAGGAGGTCCTGGGTTTGATTCCTAGGCTCCACAAAAAAAAGTTTATGCATTTAAAATGCTGTTTGATACTTTTTTGTGTTTAAATACGTTCAAACTTGTTTAAATCATAACAGTAATTTTTTTTATAAGACAGTAATAATTTTTTTAAAAATATCATCAAACAGTAATGCCGGTGGAGCGGGGGAGGGTGCGGGGGG